>NC_057795.1:436620857-436623165 GCF_018294505.1 Triticum aestivum
GAGGTGCGGGCAGAGCACGGGCGTCGGGGAGGTGCGCCCGGACGGCGGAGAGATGGGGCGGCGTGCGGGCTCACGCGGGCCCGCTCCGGGCCGAGCGGGCCGGTGATGCGGGGGCGGCGGACACGCCACGTGGCGGTCCGTGGTTGGCTGCGGGGTGGGCGGACATGTCCGGCCGTCGGTGGGGAATTTGTCCGGCGGCGGGGAGAGGAAGAAGACTAGGGTTTGGACCCGGAATTTCGGGGGGAGAGGCATATTTATAGATAGAGGGAGCTAGGAGAGTCCAAATGAGGTGTGGTTTTCGCCCACACGATCATGATCAAATGGCGGAGAGCATGGAGGGGGGTTTGCTGGGTTAGTGGCCTAATTTGGAGGGGTGTTGGGATGCAAAGAGAAGGGGCCGGGTTACGCGGTTAACCGTTGGGGCATCAAACAAACTCCAAATGCGACAAAAATTGACAGGCGGTCTACCTACTCTAAAACAACACCGCACGCCAAGTTTCATCCCATTCCGAGAACATTTTTATCCCACTCATGCAACAAGGTCTGAGAGGGGCAACGGGCGTGCGCGAGAGTGCTTGTGCTCAGAACAGACAATGGAGAGAACCGGGGGAACCCGAACGGATGCAAGTTTTAAAAAACATGCAGATGAAATGCAGATGATGACATGGAAAAGTGCAACACGCAAGCAAATGACATGGCAGCGACGGCGAATGACTTGAAGACACCTGGCGCATCAGATCCGGAGCGTTATAGCTAGCTACCTTTATGCAACAAGTGCATGTTAGTCGGTGGAACAAGTCTCACATAAGCATACGTGTAAGATCAGTCGAGGGCGCTTCATCCCACAATACCGCTGAAACAAGATAGGACTAGTAACGGTAAGAAAATTGAACAAACCAACGCCCACAACTACTTGTGTTCTACTCGTGCATAGAACCTACGCAATACACCTAGCTCATGATGCCACTGTTGGGGAACGTAGCAGAAATTCAAAATTTTCTACGCATCACCAAGATCAATCTATGGAGATTCTAGCAACAAGATAGTGAGAGGGGTGAACATCTTCATACCTTTGAAGATTGCTAAGAGGAACCGTCACTGGAACGCGGATGAGGGAGTCGTACTCGCGGCTATTCAAATCATGGAAGATCAAATGTAACACAGTACGGACGGCGCCTCCTTGTTCAACACACATACAGCCCGGGGACGTCTCCTCCTTCTTGATCCATCAAGGGGAGAGGAGAAGTTGAGGGAGAGCTCCGGCAGCACGACGACATGGTGGAGGAGCTTGCAGTTCTCCGGCATGGCTTCTCCAAGCACTATGGAGGAGGAGGTGGTGTTTGGGAGGGAGAGGGCTGCGCCCGGGGAAGGGTGTGGAAGCCCTCCCACCTCCCCTCTATTTATAGGGGCAAGGAAGAGGGGGGCCGACCCCCTCCAGATGGATCTAGAGGGGGGGCGGCGGCCAAGGGGGGAGGCTTTGCCCCCCAAGGCAAGGGGGCGCCCCCTTTAGGGCCCCCCCAACCCTAAGGGCATGGGCCCTAGGGGGGTGGCGCCCGTCCCACTTAGGGGCTGGTTCCCCTCCATATTCAGCCCATGGGGTCCTCCGGGGCAGGTGGACCCTCCCGGTAGACCCCCGGAACCCTTTTGGCGGTCCCGGTATAATACTGATATTCCCCCGAACACTTCCGGTGACCAAATAAGGACTTCCCATTTATAAATCTTTGTCTCCGGACCGTTCCAGAACTCCTCGTGACGTCCGGGATCTCATCCAGGACTCCAAACAACATTTGGTAACTGCATACTAATTCCCATAACAACTCTAGCGTCACCGAACCTTAAGTGTGTAGACCCTACGGGTTCGGGAATCATGAAGACATGACCGAGACAACTCTCTACACTACAAAAAAAGACACATCCGTGACATTTTGGGCCGAACATTTTTTTTCTGTCATACATATGACACTTCTATGATGATAATTGTGACAAAACCCGGTATCATCATAGATGTGGTGGGCTCCTACTTCTATGACAAAAAATCATGACAGAAAATGGGCTTTTCGTCTTGGGCGGACCGAAGACGCAGCTGCATGACATTCTTTGGGTCGTCCATGATGGAAAAAACCATGGTAGAAGCGAGGGGGAGGAAAATTTCAGGGAGTTGCTGGTTACGGTGGGAGGTCGGGGCCGAGCAATGCGTGTTTCTCTCGTACACGTACGCGCGTGTGCGCGAGGCGTTGGCTCTAACTGAACCCGAGTGAGGCGTTGGACTCTAACTGAACCCGGGCGATTGCACTGCAGGCTATGCGTT
>NC_057795.1:436623605-436772043 GCF_018294505.1 Triticum aestivum
GTGGCGTTGCCTCTGGATGAACATGACCCCGTGGTCTGGAGGGCTGGATGAATAGTAGACGGTGGAGGGGAGCCCGTGGAGGGGTGGTTGAACAGGACCCCGTGGTGTGGAGGGCTGGACGAACAGCAGACGGTGGAGGGTTGGATGAACAATAGACGGTGGAGGGCTGGTTGAACAGTAGCCGGTGGAGTAGCGCGTGGTGGAGGCTGGATAAATAGGAGCCCGTGGAGGCTGGAGGAGGTCGACGGTAGCCTGTGGAGGCTGGAGAAGGTCGACGGTGGAGATGAACAGTATCCCGTGGAGTCCCGTTTTGCGGTACGCCACACCCCTCTCGATGAACAGGACCCCCGTTTCGACCGTACTGCTCCAACACAAGTCCGTTTCGTCCGTTTTGTGGTACGCCACACCCCTCCCAATCAACAGGACCCCCGTTTGGACCGTAGGAGGTCCGTTTCGTCCGTTTTGCGGTACGCCACACCCCTCCCGATCAACAGGACCCCTGTTTCGACCGTAGGAGGTCCGTTTCCTCCGTTTTGCGGTACGCCACACCCCTCCCGATCAATAGGACCCCGTTCCGAACGTAGGAGGTCTGTTTCCTCTGTTTTGCGGTACGCCAGGCCTCGTTTCCATCGCCTGTTCCATTAAAGCCCTCCCGATGAACACGACCTAGCATTCCGTTCCGACCCAGCCGGTTGGCTCCCACGCGTTCCGTTGCCTCCCGATGAACACGACGCATTCCATTGGCTCCCCATGAACACGATGCATTCCGTTGCCTCCCCATGAACACGACGACGATGCTGTTTCTCCTTTCCGACCCAGCCATGTACACGAGCCCTCGTCGTACATATGCGCGAGTAGGCATTCGAGACCCCGCCCGTATGTACACATACGTGGCCGTATTTTCTTTCTTGCACCCTGGCCGCTGTACGTACGTGTACATGCTACGTGCGCGCCTCTACTATGACACGTGCGCGCCTCTACATCTACCAGTATATATGTACGTACACTTTCGCGACCAGAATGACAATGCTACGTATGCTTCGACCAGATGGGTCCCGACTGTCAGGCACTTCCTTGCGTGTGAAGATGTAGCTGGTGGGTCCTAGCAGTCAGGGGGGCGAATCGTTTGTTTTTGCCTGGACGCACTTCCTTATGTGCGAAGATGTAGCCGGTGGGTCCCAGCAGTCAGGGGGAGAATCTGTTTTTTTTTGCCCGTACGCACTTCCTTGCGTGCGAAGGTGTAGCTGGTGGGTCCCAGCAGTTAGGGGGGGCGAATTTTTTTTTTCGCCCGGACGCACTTCCTTGCGAGCGAAGATGAAGCTGGTGGGTCCCAGCAGTCAGGGGGAAATGTTTTTTCCGCAAAATACAGTGGCCCGTCCGGTGGGTCCCAGCTGTCACGTGGAGGAATCATTATTTTCTGCGTAATAAGGAGGCACTTCCTTGCTGCGGCCGTGGACCAGCTGTCAGCCTCTCCACGTACAGTCCATGTCCGATGGAAGTCGTTCCTTGACCATGTTGACCAGGCCGCGCCGAGAGCACCACGGCGGTGGACGATGGCGAGGCCTAGGAAGGGGACGATGCGGAGCCGGGGAAGACGCGGCAGTGGAAGCCCGCGCGGAGAGGAGTATGAGGGTTCACTGGTTCGGTTGCGGTGTGAGGCTGCCGTCGCCGCAGGGCCTGGCTAGCGGTGGGAATAGTAGGGGGCGGTGAGGCCTCTGCGGCAGCACAGCCGACCATGGGAGGCAGGAGCATGCGGCACGACCGGCGCTGCTTTGGGCGGCTGGAGCAACAAGACCAGAGGTTGAAGATGCACTATGGCCGTTGGATGGACATTGTACGGTCACTGGAGCTAGAATCGTTCATATTAACTAAGTTGACAAAGCCCTCCCTCCCCGTCAACTTAGTTGGCCCACAAGCCATCCTCCCACTATGGTGGGTCCCAGCTAGCAGGGGGTATTCATTTTTTTGCGTAATAAGGAGGCACTTCCTTGTGTGCGAAGATATAGCTGGTGGGTCCGACATGTCAGCGGGGGGAACGTTTTTTTCGCGAAATACAGAGGCCCTTCCGGTGGGTCCCAGCTGTCAGGTGGAGGAATCATTATTTTGCGCGTACAGTCCACGGCCGATGGATGTCGTTCGTTGACCACGTTGACCAGGCCGCGCCGAGAGCACCACGGCGGTGGACGACGGCGAGGCCTAGGATGGGAACGACACGGAGCCGGGGAAGACTCGACAATGGTTGCCCATGCAGTGGGGAGTACGAGGGTTTACTGGTCCGGCTGCCGTCGCCGGAAAATAATAGGAGGTGTGGGTGAGTAGAGGAATGGCCTGGCCAGCAATGAAGTAGGGTGGGGCGGTGCGGCCTGTGCGGCAGCACAGCCGACCACGGGAGGCAGGAGCAGGCAGTCCCACCAGAGCTGGTTTGGGCGGCTAGAGCAAGAAGATCAGATATTGAAGAAGCAGCACGGCCGCTGAATTAACATCCAACAGTCACTGCTGCTAGAATGGTTTGTGGACTAATTTGACAAAGCCAAAGTACACGTCAACCTAGTAGACCCATAAGTCAGCCTCCAAATCTGTCCCAAACAGCATACAGCCTGAAATTTCTAGCCAGATTCAAATTAATTTTAAATCTAAATATACCTTAATTTAAATTCAATGAAATTTTACCCGCACAAAAACAATGAAATTTAAAATATCAAAATCCGAAAGAAAACATTATTTTGGAACTAATTGCATGTTTGTTGTATTTTTTCATTTTACAGCCCATTTATTATTACTTATAGCCCATTTCTTATTACTTATAGCCCATTTTCTGGGCAAAATGCAACCCTCCTTGTCTTGAAAGATTTCCAGCCCAGCAGGGCATAGAAAAGCAAGTAGGCCTATTGATGTAGGGTGAAACCCTATGTGGTCGATCTTTCACGAATTGGAGGTGGAATCCCCAAGAACAAGATGAACAAAAGAGGGAAAACAAGAGGAACACTCAAGAACAAGTCAAATCACACATCCACTAGACAATCAAACACATAAGATCCACAAGGTACATGAACGACAAAGGGAAATAAGATACATGGTAGAGTTCATCCCAAATCCTATGAAGGAGATGGGGGCTTGATGATCTAGATAGATCCTTCCCTCAAGGGGGGCTTGAATCCCTAGGGATCTTCTCCAATGGAGGTCTTGTACTCCAATGGAGTCTTCTCTCTCAAGAGGAATCCCACAAGGGGAGGTACATGAGCTAAGCTCTAGTGTTTAGATCTAATCTTAGCTAAGTCTAAATGGAGGAGATGAAGGAGTATATATAGCCCTAGGCAAAGAGCGGAATAGGTGGGGGCGAAATAGTAAAACAAGGGCAAAGCCCGTAGCATCACACAGGGGGCCCCGTGTCCACGGGTTAAGTGGAGCCCGTGCGCACGGGGTATCCAGGGACCGGACACAAGGGCCCATGTGCACGGGGTCCGTGAGGCCCGTTGACACGGGGGTCCCGTGGGCAGACGGTACACGCCCGTGCGCACGGGGTCTTCAGGACCGCCAGCCTGGGAGGCCCGTGGGCACGGGGTCGGAGGGGCCCGTGCACACGGGGTCGCCTGGGAGCTGCTGCCTTCTTCTTGGTGCTTCCTTCTCCACTTCCAGGCTTCCTTCTTGGATGGTGTAGTTGTTCTCTTGCGCTTGGACTCCTCCATGATGAATGTGTAGCTCCGCTCACACCTAAGTATGCACACGAGAGAGGGGTCAAGTAGTATACCATCCTCGAAGGGTACAAGTGGACACGTGTAAAGGAGATGATTCACCTTTGTATGCATGAAGTAGATGTGGCACGTGTCACTTGTCAAATGGACTCTTGACATGTTGATGTCCATAGGATGCTCCGCATCATCCCCTCCCCCTTGGGAAAGATCCGACCTCGGATCGAAATCCAAATCACCATGGGAAAGGGATGATGGCGTCGTGTTGAAGTGGACGATCACCAAGCATTCGCCATCTTGTTGTTCCAAATGGGCACTCTCCAATGTCGCACCGTCTTGTAATTCCTTCAAAAGGAGCAAAGATAACAAGCACTTGGAAAAACAAATGTGGTTGTCGTAAGAGCAAAACCAAGCATTCAAGAGGTGATTCACCCAACAAGTGTTGTCATCAAGCATAGCATATGGTTTGACAAAGAATTGTGTCATGGCATTTGAGCATATAAATTGAGCACAATCAAGTACATCATGGGAACAAGCATGTAAATGGGAGGTCAACATGCAAATATATGTGATAAGTGAACAAGCATCTACCTCAAGGTCATAGGAAGCATGCATAAAGTGCTCAATGAACGGTCTATGGTAGGCATAAGAGTCATTCACAACACCAAATATAGTGAAATGTCTAAACACATGGGGAAAGTGCAAGACAATCCAAGCATAACGTGCATAGGGTGTAGTGAAGATATTGTGGCACTCAACACAATGGAAAGAGCAATTGTTCAACATGTGTGAGGCAATCAAGTCAAGCATGTGATAAGCAAAGGGACGTGGCATATGTGAAGAACTAGATGCAACACACAAGGCATATATGTCATGAGGCATAGCAATGGAGCAAGCAACACATGAAGTATGATCCACAATATGCATGCTTATGGTTTGTGTGTTCTCGAGATAGAATGATATCACCTCGAAAGCATGTCGTTGTGCGTTCTTCACAATGTCGAAGTGGTAGGAAATGTGGTGTAGAAGCGATTCATGGTCGAATGTATGAGGCTCGCTCTCAAGAGCTCGAATGGTCAACTCACGGGAAGTGAAAGTCGACATGAAGTCCAAGTATCCTACATATGCACACAACAAAACAAAGAGCGTATGCGCATGGTAGATAAACACATCATCCATCATGATGGTTCTTTTCTCTTGCACATAACCATTAGAAGCACAAGTGCATGAATAATATGATGCAACAATGGCGATATTCACGGCACTAGTTATATGGTGCAAAGAGGTAAGACAAGCATGCTTCACAAGGAATATGTCAAAATCTCCAAAACTATGTAAGAATGCTATGGGGGCAATCTTAAGAGCAAGACTATAAGCATTGTTGCACTCAATACATGGCAAATCTAGCATGAGAGAGGCAACACATTGAGATATATGACACGAAGCAACACGAATCATGTGCAAAGCATATAGATGGTTGTCATCAACCGCATGAGATGAGCAAGTATGACACAAGAGACAATGATCAAGATATATCATGTGAGAGGCATGAGCATATATGTCATGAACCCAAGAAAGCAAGTAATAGTGGAACATGGGTGATGCAACATAGCAAGCAATCATAGCAATCAAGTCAAGCAAGCTAGTAGTGCGAAGATGCAACATACTAGGAGGAATCATGGCAAGCATGTCATTGGTGCAAATAGTGTGCATGAATAATTCACATGTCATAGCACACGCATGAAAACAAGATATGAGTAAAATAGCATGAGGCACATGATAAACATGGCAATAGCAACAAGGATCTCTACCAAGCATGCAAATACACATAGAAGTAGCATAATGATGAAACATGGGTAGATGCAAGCAAGGGTCACAATTGCATGGCAAAGGCATAGAAGCAAGCATAGCATGCAAAGTGAACACGGTAAAATGAGCATAATGTGACAAGTGGTAAATGGCCCATAGCCGTGTTAGAGCCAAGTAGAGGAGTTGCACGTAGTCCTTGCGCGAACGGAACGGTGGTAAGGATAGTCCACGGGATCCCAAAGCATCATTGCTCTTAAGAGCTCGTTTCGTCAACTCTTGGGATTGAGAGGTTGATGAGTATACGTAAGTACCTACACAAAACAAAGACAAAGGAAAAATTGTGTGTGCGTGGTAGATGTACACATCATCCATCATGATGCGCACGTGCATGTGTCGGTGAGCACAAAATAGCCAATGCTCAAATAAATGAAATGCGTGATATAGAAACATGTCATCCATCATGACAGGTTTGTTGTTATGTATAGCATAATGGAGACTCAAAGGATGTAATGCATCATGGGAAATATCTAGAGCATTGTTATTCATGGAATGCATGTGGTGTACACTATCATGGAAATCATGCAAATCATAGGATGGATCAAAATCTCCTAATGGGTATGAGGAAACTATGGGGGTCTCCTCATGAGCATGAGTAGCAACATCACGTGGAGAATATTGACAACATCCAAAACAAAGCATATGTGGTTCAATGTGATCATGGCATGGCATAGTAGATGAATTGCGAAAATCATGTAAAGGAAGCATGGCAATATCATCACAAGAGAAACAAAAGCCAATGACCATCATCTCGTCATCTATGCCATAAGTGCAAATGGGATTTATTTCAATGGGGCATGCATAGTTACTATGTTGAGATTGAAATGATGCAATATGGTTGATCTCACTCATAGCATATGACCAGTTCAATGGATTGTCAAACATGATGTGACCAATAGAATTTTCACATGATATCCTATGAAGCATAGCATCACAACTAGGTAACTCAACATGCTCATCATCATATTCATCATAAATAGGTAAGTCAAGGCATGAAGAAGTTTGACTAGCATGAAGCATGGTAATAGGTGGGTCAACATCATGGGAGCAATCATTATCAAGAGCGTCCACTAGTGGGACAAGAGAAGCACCATCACCTATGTTACCATTGGAAGGTCGTTCATGTGTTGTAGATGAGGTGTTGAAGATCTACTCGTTGTCATCTTCATCTTGATGGAACCATGTGGGGGGTGCATCATATTCCACCATGGCCATCGTCATGTCCAAAGGGAGGACAAAGTCGTCGAGGATCGGCGCGTCATCATAAATGGGACCTAACACCAAATGAGAAGACACAATATATGTAGAGGTCAAGTCGTTAGTGTTGAAAGTGACCTCACATGACCTATCAACTATCTCACTCTCTCTATGTGGTGGTTCACTCACTCCCTCAAAATAGGTGCACTCAAAGTCACATATGGTGGAGTCACTCATCTCACTTAAGTGGTGGGGGTTGTTGCTCTCCTCACATGGGAATTGTGGCAACTCATCATATATGGGGTTAGTGGTGAAGTCACTCTCACTCTCAATATGGTGGCAAAAGTCACTCAAGTCATCATACGTCGCTGTGGTCGAGGTGAAATACTCAACCATCTCATGGCCGTCGCCATGGATGAAGGCCGAAGATGGCACATCATCACTCTCGTCGTGGGTGAAGGCCGAAGATGGCTCAACATCACTCTCGTCATGAATGAAGGCCGAAGATGCCTTGATAGCACTTGGCAAAGATGCCAAAGTGGTTAGTGTAGCCGTAGCGCCGTCTTGGTGGTGGTCGTCTCTCGATCTTCTTTTGTGCTCTTGAAGCTTGGACTTGGCGTGAAGTAGGGCTTGTTGGGACTTGTGCACTTGTGCTTGTGAAGCATCTTCATGTTGATGATGTCATTGTCGTGCTTGATCTCGTAGTAGATGCCGTTCGTCGTCGTCGTGCACATGTTGCTTGGAGGTGACTTGCCCTTCATGATGATGTTGATCACGAACGTGATGGTGGTCGCCATGTAGATGTGGACGAGGACGATTTGCACTTGCATCATGGCCGCGCTCCGAAGACTTGTGGCTTGAATGTCGCCGCCTTGAAGATGATGAAGGGGAAGAAGACTTGATCAAGGTTCTAATCTCCTCCATCCTTGCATCTTGCTCCTCTTTATATGCGGAAAGCTTCTTGTCGCTGTAGTCCCTTTTCCTTGCTTCAGAGTGACAAATGTCGATGGAGATGTTCTCGATGCGCTCTCGCAATCTTGATTGTGCGCCTTGCATTTGTCGTTGTAGATCGAAGATGGACGCTTTGGTGATGTAGTTGTTCACGCCGTCGTTGTTGTCGTAGACCGTAGAGGAAATGCCTTGCCTATCCATCACAAGACTCGAGCAAAGGTGAGTAGGAAATGAGATAAATAATACCAAGCTACCTTTTCCCAAAGTTGAGGATGTATCTTGTATCACTCAATGTGAAATGAAAGAATAGTGGAATTGGTACCGGACTTGTTCACTCACACCTATCAAGTAAAGTTTATGGTAGAGCTCGGTGATGATAGTGGCACAAAAATTTGATGCAAAATGTTAGCAAGAGTCAATAATGTTGGAAAAGATTCACAAATTCCCAAGTAAAACAAGTAGACCAATAGCAAATGGTACACGGAAACACACACACGAATAGATAAATGGGGTCGTGCAACCAAGGAATGAGCACAAAATGTGGAGTCCACGGAAAACGCTCGTGTTGCACAACTCAAGAGAGACGCTAGCACGATTGCTTAATCGGCGGATACGACACTTGTGCACAACCTATAAGATGCAAAATGGATAAACTTTATATCCCAAGTATGCTATGTATGTATGGTTCCCGGTGTTTCTCTCAAGATGATCCAAGATGATCGGATATGACAATCTTATGTGCAATGTGGTATGATGCTATGGCACTTGCTTACAAGCTTCTTTGCTCTCTTTCTTTTGCTTAAAAGCTTATTATTCTTCTTTTTTTTCTATGGCTAATTTGCACAATGCACAAACCAAGATAGCAATTGTGTATATGCGGGAACGATATTGTGACACAATGGATGATATGATACCAATATGATATGGTATGTATGCAATGGAATGGTGGATCACTAATGTGCACAAGTAACGTTGCCGGCAATACTCAAATGGCTAGTCTCGATAGGCAAGTAACGCAAAATGGGCTAGGGGTTAACAATGCAATTGCAAGAGGAATATACAATGGTGTCGTCGAGGTTACCGTCCTTTGCGATGATGAGTACCGGTGTTCTTGATGTAGATACCAAGATGATGTAGACCCGTCCCTAAGTAGCCGAAACACCTTAGGAAACGGTAAAAACCGCAAACTCAAAATCTCAAATGACAAATGTCAAATGGTGGAAGTGGAAATGGCAATGTGGAAGTGGTGGTGGTTTGTGAAGAAGCAAATTTCCCTAAGTAGCCAAAACACCTTAGGAGACTCAAATCACTCCTCAAGCAACCACTAATGGTAAATGGAGCAAAATGGGTTAGGTTGCAGAAGGTTATGGTGGTTTTGCGGATGATATGGTGGAAGGCCTAGGCAATATTGCGAAAATGGCGAAATTTTGGTGGAGTCAAATGGTGTGGAACCTATCTAGGTGGATGGTGGATGTCAATAGCTACTCAACAAGCTAAAGAACGCGAAAATCGGACTCCGGATGTGGAAGTTATGGGCAAAATGGTGGACTGCACGCGGCTGCTGTAGGGGGGCCGTGCGCACGGGGTCTAGGGGCTCGTGGGAACAGGGTCCCGTGCGCACGGTACAAGCCCGTGGGCACAGGGTGTCTAGAGACTTTTCGGGGGCTCGTGCGCACGGGATCTAGGGTCCGTGGGCACGGGGTGGGCGGAAATTTCGCGATTTTGGGGCGGAAATTGAAGATTTCTGTGGCAAAATTGGGGAGATTTTGGGGATGGATGGTGGGAAAAAGATGGTGGAATGCTAGATCCACTTGAAACCAAGCAAATCCATGGATCAAATCCAACAAAATCTCATCAAAACAACAAATCACAAAAAAATTGGGGCTATTTTAGGTGGGGAATTTTCGAATTTAGGACAAAAAAAAACAAAATCAAGCTAGAAAACACGGGGTAGGGGCTCCAAAAACGTGATCAACGTGGCTCATGATACCATATGATGTAGGATGAAACCCTATGTGGTCGATCTTTCACGAATTGGAGGTGGAATCCCCAAGAACAAGATGAACAAAAGAGGGAAAACAAGAGGAACAGTCAAGAACAAGTCAAATCACACATCCACTAGACAATCAAACACATAAGATCCCAAGGTACATGAACAACAAAGGGAAATAAGATACATGGTAGAGTTCATCCCAAATCCTATGAAGGAGATGAGGGCTTGATGATCTAGATAGATCCTTCACTCAAGGGGGGCTTGAATCCCTAGGGATCTTCTCCAATGGAGGTCTTGTACTCCAATGGAGTCTTCTCTCTCATGAGGAATCCCACAAGGGGAGGTACATGCGCTAAGCTCTAGTGTTTAGATCTAATCTTAGCTAAGTCTAAATGGAGGAGATGAAGGAGTATATATAGCCCTAGGCAAAGAGGGAAATAGGTGGGGGCGAAATGGTAAAACAAGGGCAAAGCCCGTAGCATCACACAGGGGGCCCCGTATGCACGGGGTAAGTGGAGCCCGTGCGCGCGGGGTATCCAGGGACCGGACGCAAGGGCCTGTGCGCACGGGGTCCGTGAGGCCCGTGGACACGGGGGTCCCGTGGGCACGGTACACGCCCGTGCGCACGGGGTCTTCAGGACCGCCAGCCTGGGAGGCCCCTGGGCACAGGGTCGGAGGGGCCCGTGCGCAAGGGGTCGCCTGGGAGCTGTTGCCTTCTTCTTGGCGCTTCGTTCTCCGCTTCCAGGCTCCTTCTTGGATGGTGTAGTTGTTCTCTTGCAGTTGGACTCCTCCATGATGAATGTGTAGCTCCGCTCACACCTAAGTATGCACACGAGAGAGGGGTCAAGTAGTATACCATCCTCGAAGGGTACAAGTGGACACGTGTAAAGGAGATGACTCACCTTTGTATGCATGAAGTAGATGTGGCACGTGTCACTTGTCAAATGGACTCTTGACATGGTGATGTCCATAGGATGCTCCGCATCACCTATGTTGGTTATTCTGCAAAAAACAAAATAACTGGCTAGCCATTTTTCAAAAAGGAAAAAAAACTGGGCTGGTCATGTGCTAAACATATGAAATAAAAGCCTGGGTTAGACGGCAACGGGTCCCGCACAACCCAGCTCATACCCTTCTCCGTCCCGAAAAAACAAAATTACTGTGCGCGTTGCTGGGTCCCTACTATCATCCTCACCATGTACAGTCATCTCCTTATTCCTCTCGGTTGTTGACCATGTTGACAACACCGGAGGGAGGCGCCGCGGCAAGAGAACCAAGGCAGAGGACGATGGTGAGGCCTCAGACGGGAAAGAAGAGGAGCCGGGGAAGATCACAACCAGCCATGGGAGGCGGGAGCAGGCGGTCCCGCCGACGCTGGTTTGGCTTTGGCGGCTCGAGGAAGAATAGACTGAAGAAATGCGACAGATGTTGAATGTCAATCCAACGGTCAAGGTTGGCACAATCGTTTTTTGACTAAGCGGACACCAAGTAGCATACTTTTTTATATATTGGAAGAAAACTGCGAGGAAAATGCGTTCGTCTGCCGTCCTCCTCACAAGGAACGTACGCCACATAAGTGGCTAGCACCCTTGGTTTTCAACTGAGAGGTCTTGGGTTCGAGTCCGAGGAACTCTCAATTTTGTCCCCCTTCCTTCCTTGCAAAAAAAGGGAAAGAAAATCAAAGACTTGGGAAGGCGTATAAAACAAGCTACTGTACCAGTAAAGAGACGTTGCCGAGTTTTAGAAAAAAGAAAGACGTGCTCCTGTAGCTGGTTCGAATCCAAACCTAGACTATGACTATATTCTATATATGGTGCTATGCTACTCTGCAAGTAATGGAACTGACATATCCAACGTTCGCTTCTCCTCTTCTCTACTTAATCCGCCTAGCATCAGAAGCTCTCACTGCAGCAACCATGTCCGCTGGCTGCTCGTCCACCTGCTCTTCAGCAGGCAACAACCAGATATGCGCCAAGTCGCCACCCGTACCATCGCCTGTGGGTCTCATCACACCCCCGCCGGCACGCGCACCACAGCCGATTGCTCATCGCAACCCGCTGCCGTTGGTGTGGTGCCACTGCTGCAAATCACGCAGAGTCATCCGTCGCATCTCAACCAGAATCCGCAACCCTGGCCGAGTCTTCTACAAATGCCCGAATCATGGGGTAATAATATGTTTAAGTGTTGTTCTGCTCCTTTCAGTTGCTGATTTTTTTAATAGTTTGGTTGATGATCTTCCAATTTGATTCGTGCAGAAAAGGGAAGATTTGTGTGATTTGTATATCTAGGAAGTTGCTGATGTGGGGGAATGCAACTACGCTGATTATTTTGATAGCCGAGGAATCCCAATACCAACAGGTTGGGGTGTTGGACAAGTAACTGAAGGAACGATAGAAGAGGAAAATGCAGAGCAGAAGGTTAAAGATGCAGTTCCTCTGATCATGGCCAAGCTACAGCTGCTGAACAGCCTTGACAGCAATGAGGAGATGAAAGAGCTTGTGAAGATAATGGGAAAATCGATGTGCTCTGTAGGATGATTGTCTCTTTATTTGCATTGTATGTAGCACTCGTGATGTATTCAGTGGCTACCACATGAGCACTTTGCTGAAACTAGTAATGAAAGAAACCTGTGTAGCAGGCCGGGCATAGTGTTGTGAACATCTAATTATTGCTATTAACAGAAATCAGGGGGTATCCCCTTTTGCTCATATAAATAAATAAATAGCAGAGGCCATGTCGGGTCAGCTTTGTTCTCATTCGAAGACGTTGAGCAAATTGCAGTCCAACAGCAAACTATGTCATCAAATTCAAGTTTCACAGCCAAATATGAGTAGAACTACACAACAATGTCATCATGTTTTAGTTGTCATACAGCCACCAAACACAAATCAGCATACATAACAAGTGATGTTCTCACAGCAAAATACTAAACTACATGTTCATCAGGTTTCAGTTGTCATAGCAAACACAATTTCACATAGTAGATAAAAAATGTCTTCTGACAGGCAAATACGACAAAAGCAATGAAATCATCATCCGCAGCAGCAACGTCAACATATTCGCCATGTGTATCAGTCTGAATCGTAATTCCCCATGGTGTCATCTTCTTCTTCGTCCTCAACGTCCTCGAACGTTGGCTTCTTCTTGATCAACTCTTGTATGTCCACAGCACGACAGGCAATCTTTTCGCTGGTGTCATTGATGTGATGGTTCTCAAAGATATTAGGAACATCTGTGTTATCTTGTACATCAGGAGCAGTGTAAGCATCATCTTGTTGTGCAACTTCATTAAACGAATTCCTCCCCTCAAACCTTTGCAATACTCTCCAATCATTGCTACATGCAAATGTGTCTTCCAAGAAAAATATCTGTGTTGCTTAATTTGCCAAAATAAAAGGCTCGCTGGTCTGGTACGCCGCCTTGACATTCATGGATTTGAAATAATCATCAACTCTGGGTGTTGCGATCCTGGAAAACAGGTTATACAACGACAGCACAACAGAACCACACACCGATGATCCTCGAAATAGGAGATATACTGCAACTTAACAATGTCTGTTATGTTAGCATACATTTCAGTTGTCTCTTTGTCATACGTATCCGTGCTCATGATGGCACTGTTTTGTGTCTTCCTGCCTTCGTCTCGTGCAAGGGTGTTGTAGCGCACATCTCCAACAACGCAAGATTCATAATGTCTTACCCGAGTATCAGGACCCATTGCTAGTGAGTAAAGGGCATCATCAACTGCCTGCCCATCCTCCCACATCTTCTTAACCTATGGTTAGAAAATAGACAAGCTGATCATCTTATGTACTTAATATATTAAAAAAACTGACAGTGCACTTCAAAAGCTTACATGGTTCTTGAACCATTTCGCAAATCCTGCCATAACCAGTTTGTCAATATTTCTTGGATTTTGCGGCAGTAACTCCTCTTTGTAGATGCTGCACAACATAGTGATCGCGTCAAACATCTAAATATATAAGAATGTGCTGCAAGTTTAGTAGATTACGATGTATAAGCTGCAGTACTACACTTACTTGATATAAGGTAGTATCTCAGGACAGTTATTCAACACATACCAAACCATTTTGTCCAAATCTTTAGGTTTGTCCTCTTGTCGACTCTTCCCTATAACTCGAACAGAATAATCGAAAACATTGAGCCCGGGATTGTCTTCACCCACCTCTTTGCTAAGCTGATGAGTTGTTTCAATGTATTTTGAGCAGAATGTCAACACTTCTGTAGCAATGTAGGCCTCTGCAATGGAACCCTCGGGTCTAGCTCTGTTCCTAACATAGCCTTTGAAAGTGCCTAGCCGCCTTTCAATAGGGTACATCCAGCCATACTGTACTGGACCTCTAAGTAGTGCCTCATCAGGTAGATGAACAGCCAAATGCACCATCACATCAAAGAAGGCTGGAGGATATATCTTCTCAAGGTCGCATAGGATAGTTGGTATCTTGTCTCTAAGACGCTCCAAAGCATCTGTCCTGGTATTTCTACCGATGAGTTCCCTGAAGAATTGTACCAACTCTACAACTGCTCTGTATAAGTCAGGGCGGCCCAATCATCTAAGGATAACAGGTAAAACCCTTTGAAGTAGGACGTGGCAGTCATGAGTTTTGAACCCTTGTACCTTGTTTCCATCTGCACTAACTCTCCTTTCAGGGTTGGAAGCAAATCCATGTGGGAATCTCACACGTGACAGGACCTCGCAGAATTCTTTTCTTTTTACCTTGTCCTAGACATATGCAGCAGGTGCCATATCCCGTGGTTTACCTTCATCTTGCACCTGCAAATCCTTTCTAATACCCAGGTGTGTCAAATCAATCCTAGATTTTAAGGTATCTTTCGTCTTGCCTTCAATGTTAAGAAGTGTGCTGATAATGTTGTCACATATATTTTTCTCGATGTGCATCACATCAAGATTATGCCGCGGATCCAAATCTTTCCAATACTCCAAGTCCCACAAAGTGGACCTGCGGGTAAACAATAATCTCTCTTCTACCGTGCCATGGTTCCTTTTCCCGCTACCATTACTAGGATGGTTTCTTTGTGTAATATGCCTGACCTTCTCTAATTCCACTTGCAACTCATTGATGGTGAGCCTCTTTGGTGCATCACGGTTTTCATGCTTTGCATTGAACACATGTCTTTGGTATTTTCTAGGGTGTGGCTTGTCCTTGGCAAGGAAACGGCGGTGTCCAATGTAACAGATCTTGCTAAGTATTGCGTATGATAGCAGATTCCTGTCACAGCAAACACATGCATTGTAACCATGTGTCGTTCGCCCTGACATAGTGCCCAAAGCCGGATAATCATGGATGCACCAAATTACAACATCACGCAGAAAGAAATCAGCTGGTGGGTTGCTATATAGGTCTCGAGTGGGAACACCCTTCCATAGCTGTTGAAGTTCCTCCACAAGAGGCTCCATGAACAAATCAAAATCCTTTCCAGGACTTTTTGGACCTAGGATGAGCAAGGCCATCATGTAGTTTGATTCTTTGGTGCAGACATTTGGAGGCATGTTGTAAGGGATAACAAGCACTGGCCACATGCTATACGTGGCGCTATGGTGGCCAAATGGGTTAAATCCATCTGAAGCTAAGCCAAGTCTAATGTTTCTCGGGCCAGCGACAAACTCCTTGTGTTTATCATTGAAGCTTTTCCACTCACTACCATGAGATGGATGGCTCATTACATTCTGATCTTTGTACTCCTGGTTCCTGGAATGCCACAGTACATCCTCTCTTGTTTCAGCATCATGAAACAACCTCTGCAATCTTGGTGTAATTGGAAAATGTCTAACAACATTATGAGGAATCCTCTGCACAGCATCGCCATCTTTCCATCTTGATGATTTGCATTTTGGGCATTCACTTAAGTTGGCATAATCCTTCCGGAACAGAACACAATTATTCTTACAAACATGGATCATATCATATCCAATTCCAACTACACGAAGGAAATTCTTCATTTTACTGTAGGCGTGTGGCAGCTTAGACGCATCTGGGAAAGATTTGCTGAAACCATCCAACATCGCATCGAATGATTTGTTGGTCATCCGCTCAGATGTCTTCACCTGAAGAAAGGTGACCATAGCTGAGAATACTGACAGCTTAGTTCCTGGGGTAACAGCAATGTTGCATTGTTCCAACATGCGAGCCCACCGTTTTTCTTCTGCAGGTGAAAGTTCACGGAATGCACGAGCATTTCGTAGCATTGTTTCAATGTTGGTCAAACTCACTGGCTCCGCCACCACCACCTCCTTCTCCTCTTCCACCTGAGCATCACGCAGATCAAGATGGTGATCTGCTGCTTCCACGTAGTCAATAACATTGACGTTCACAGCTTCACCATGATGAACCCACCTAGTATATGTGACTGACATCCCATACAAGTGTAGATGGTTTTGCACAGTTGACTGGGGTCTTGTAACTGAATTCATACAACTGCTACACGGGCAGAGCACATCTGATTTCGGACCACCGTACTCAGCTTTGATAAAGTTCATGAAGTTTTCAACCCCCTCGACATATGCAGCGGAGAACCTTCGAGCAGAAGTTATCCAAGTCCTGTCCATCTGTTAGACATACAAATTAGTTCTTCTACTAGATATTACAGGAAAAACATATATGCTTTTTTATGAAGTCCAAAAAAAATACCTAAGTCGATGTCTAAAGCTATGGCAAGATATTTGAACGAGCAGATCTAAGTAACGAAATATATGTAAAGCTAATTCAGCAAACATATTTGAGTGATAAATTATGGCAGGCTGTTTCAGCAGTCAATGAGGCCAAGCACACATCCATCAAACTATCGAAGGCCATCGCAGCAACAAAGATTCAGTATAAAATGGTGTAGAGCTATTTCACCTAACAGATTGGCTACTAGACCATGGCAATCTACGTCACAATAAATATATGGCAGGATATTTTAGCAACTAGTCGGCCTTGGCATGCCATCTCAGCTAAGCAGACTGAGTGCAGAATAGGGCAAGGAATCTTCTTAAGCAAAGGATATTGACAGTAAACTACTTCGGCAAACAGTGAGATTAACAACATCTATCAGCTAACATTCAACGCTACACCAACATGAACGGGGCCTCAGTCTAGAATGCGCGTCCGTGGGAGAAGCTGACCGTCGTGCATCTCCACACAAACATCACCAGTGGTGGCGGCGCTGACCACCGTGCGCCTCCACAAGAACGTAGCCAGAGGTGGCGGCGCTGCTAGAGGACGACAGTCTACGAGAGTGTACTATGGGAGCAAGAGGATCGCCGAACCGCGGCACCGACGTATCGGCGTGGCGGGGAGGGCGGCTTTGGCGGAGCGAATGGAGTGGAGGGGGACAGGGGGGAGCGGGGTTTGGGGAATATTATTGGCTAGTTTGCCGAAGGGCGGTTGAATCGGATTTGGGGGGAATTTTTGGGTGTGGGGGGGAGGATTTTCGCGCGGTGGGCGGGGGGAGTTTGGCGTATGGACGGTTTCTCCCAGTGCAGTCCCACGTGTCAGTGAAGAGGCAAGCCGAAGCGCATTCCGTTTGAGTGAGCCATGTGCAGGACCGAACGTGTGTGGGGTGCAATGCGACCGCGACAGGAGTGTTGTGAGTGTGCCGCCTTTTTTCCTTTTAAACTAGGTGCTTCGCCCCTTAAAAAAATTGTTGCTTCGCGCGATCCATCGATACTACTACTACTCGCTCCGTCCCGAATTACTTGTCGCAGAAATGGATGTATCTAGACCTAAAAAATGTCTAGATACATCCATTTCTACGACAAGTAATTCTGAACGTAGGGAGTAGTAATCCGGTAATCCCGACTAAAACAGCACGGCCGGGTCTTTTCCCGCGCTATATGCTGGGAGGTTGGCTTAGTTGGGTTTTTTAGGACGAGTAATGCTACACCTACGTAATCCCAGTTACGTAATTAACGTAATGTGAAACGTGTGAGCTGTTGATTGTAGATTAGGGGGAGGGAGGGGCCCACCACCATGAAAATCAGGGGAGGAGAGGGAGGGGCAATTTACGTTAACCCTTTCATAGGTTCCGGTAGTTGTAGAAAGATGTGAAATGCGTGAATGTGTAGTGGACGTACTATTGGAGTGCCTAAGATAATTTGTGTATGTATAGACCCTATGTGTTTATTTTACTTTGCATGTTAGATTTGTCTTGGTTCAATAAAAAGCAGAGTTGATGATGATAGTGTGCCTCTCATCCTGCAATATAGGATGTCTGATCTATATCTAACGGATAGGAAGGAAACTATGACAATTTACCCGCACTCCTCTCCACATTTGCAGATAAGGCTTTCCCTCGTTCATCCTTTTCTCCCACAAGATCTTGATCTTCCGTGCAACGCACGGGCATCTTGCTAGTACTCCTACAATATGTATATTATTGTGAAAGTTCATATACACCGGCCGAGATTAATGCAAACACGGCAGATTTTCATTACATTTCGAACTTTTATAGGACAGAAAAATAAAAGAAATCCAACCCTAAACCTATTCTACGGCAGCAACCAACGTCCTCCATCTGCGATCTCTATGTACGGGGGCGGGGTTCAAGACCCGTGAAGTGAAGGTGCGGTCTCCGACGAGGAAGAGTAGAACATGGGATACGGACCGGCCAGTTGGCACACCATGCCCTGCCGCCTCCCATGCCCTACTCATCCTCGGAGGAGTCCCCGACCCCGGCGGTGCCGGACATTGGACGGTGGCAAGTAGGACGCGTGGCTGACAGTGCTCCCTTCGTCGGTCTCCAGCGTGGCCACCGCTTGTGCGGTCGCGTCCACGTCCGACTACGCCACTATTGCATCGCGAGAGGCGACTTGAGTGAGGGCGGCGACCTCGAGCTTCATCCCCGAGGACAAGCTCTCCCGTAGAACGTTCGCACTTGCGGTCATGGCCGATGTGGTGCCAGGTAGGAGGACGATGCGCTATGGTGTGGAGGTTAGCTGGGCATTACCGCTTTAAGTAGCGCATTCCGGTGAGGCCAAGCGCCCAGGTGCGTCATTAAGTCGCCGGAGTTGGTTCCTCAGGCACCGAGCCTCTTAACGACGACATATGAACGGACGCCATGAATGCGGGCAGCTGGCGCCAGCTGGGAACGCACCATGCGACGGCGCGAGGGACGAGGGTTTTGGTGTGCCAGGGTAGTCAGCTGCGGTCATGGCAACGTTGGAGATGCCCTTTGCTCACGTGTCATTGAAAAAGCAAGACGACCCGGCATGGTCTAAGGTCCAGAGGATGCAGTTGGCCGCGCTACACCACTCCACGGACGCGTCACGGCGCCCCATGCATCCTCGACGAGCCGGGTGTTGGGGTGTGTTTGGATTGTGGCCAAAGTGCACCTTACCAAAATTTTGGTCATGAACCAAAGATTGGTCTTTGTTTGGATGGTTGCCATTTTTTTGGCATGCCAATGAACTCTAGCCAACTCTAGTGCATTTTTCTTGCCAATGTCGGCCAAATTATGGGCAACCAATACCTCAACCAAAATTTTGGTTATGACCCAAAGATTGGTCTTTGTTTGGATGGTTGCCATTTCTTTGGCATGCCAATGAACTCTAGCCAAATCTAGTTCATTTTTCTTGCCAATGTTGGCCAAATCATGGGCAACCAATACCTCAACCAAAAATTTGGCTACCCAATGCTTTGATGGGGCAACATTGGGCACAAACCAAATGCCACCCTCGGAACACTGAAACCATGTCTAGCAACGATATGAGCGTGTCGCTCACCGTGGTCGCCGTGTCCAGAGGCGGTGCTAGAGCTGCACCCCGTTGTTGGCCCCAACGACCCACATGAACAGTTGTCGGTGGAGAGGAGGTCGTGGGCCAGCTCCTCCATTGGACTAGTCTGCGCTACATCATCCCGACGGGTGTGCCCTACATGTCGGTTTCCCTGTTTTCCCGGCCATATTCGAGCGTCAGTGCTCTGCGTTGTGCATTAGGCCTTTCACTACGTAGGCCAAGCGAGACAACTTGTTGTTTATTTGAGCCGTTCAAGTATAATCATGTGGCGTTTGCTTATTTCTCATTCCTCTCCAACCCTCTTCTCCATCGATCATGTCGCCCTCCAGTCGAGTCCATCCTCCCGCATGCCTCATTTGAACATTCCGCCGAGTATCATTCGCATGTACCCACCCTAGTCCTCTTTCAATAGATCTCCGGACCCCGAGATGAATTCGAGAGGGAACGAGTGGGGGCACATGATACCTAAGGCGGATTCAAAATTTTGAACCGGTAATCATAGCATCCGCAAATCATATATAAAGGGTATTCACTGTTCATTTCGTTTTTTGAATGTAAAATATACTCCCTCCTATCCTTTCTAGTTTACATATAAGTTTTATGTGTAGTCAAAGTATCTCTACTTTGATCAAAAAGGTATCAACATTCAACAACGCCCAATCAATATTGTTAGATTCGTGCGTACTCCTAGATTTGTACTCGAGATGGTTTCCAATTTGACTATTGACAAGATTAATAGTACATGAGATGTATAATGTGAAAATTATATCATTGGAAACTCCTTTCACATACGAATTTGACCGTATGCTTTGTGTAAGTTGCATGTCATATATTATTACTCTAACATTTGGTCAAAGTTAGCCTCGAAAAACGCATTAGACCCTGTATGCTTTGTGTAAGTTGCATGTCATATATTATTACTCTAACATTTGTGTAAGTTGCATGTCATATATTATTACTCTAACATTTGGTCAAAGTAGTATAGTGGAAGTGGATCCTCTGACGTAGGTATCCCTGCCTTACCCTCCATTTCGGTCACTTACTGGCGGACCCCATGGTTGCTAGGCCCCGCATGTTAGGTACTCAATGGGTTCGGCCATGTCAGGGGATCCTCATCCGTAGTATACTCCCTCTGTTTTTATTTACTCCGCATAAAACGAAGGGAGTGGTGGTATAATAAATGACGCGGGCGGGGGAGGGGGAGGGACGTCGGTTTGCTCTCAACTGTGGTCCCACAAGATGAAGCGTGTTCCATTCGGTGAGCGACATGGAGGGTCCAGCGTCCGGGCTGCAACACGAACGCAACAAGAGCGATGCATTGTCAAAACCGATTGACTGGTCATCACCAGAACCACTATTCACACCAGAAAGTGTGTTCGACAAAGTGCGTTCACTGTCAAAATCACCTCCTTTTTTTGTGGTTTGGCGAAGTGCGTTCGATGGAGAACAACATAGAGGGAGACCACGGTAAGTCGTTCGCAAGTGCCACATGCAAGCCGAGACAACCACCATATTTGCATCCAGAAAGTCCTTTACTAGTACTACTAGGTACTAGTGCGGTGAGATGGTTTCTCGAAGAAGACGATGGAGAAGCGGAGTCAGCGAAGAGTGAAATGATGGTTGCTTCATCCATGCTCTTGTGATTTGACACCTCACTGCTTTGTGATTTGTGATAGAAGGGACAGGGGATTAGACTCTTTGCTCTATACTATACTACATGCATCCAAGCATGGGAGAAAGAGGAGAGATGTTGCGTTTTCTATTCCTTCAATCAATCAATCAGGGAGCTTCGGTTCCATCTTTTTGGCTTTGGCAACACCGTCCACAATGGTTCCCGTGATGCCAAAAGCTATTTTCACATTTGGCTACACATTGTGGATGTGCTTAACCATACCACTTGGTTTTGCTCCTCTGTGCTATCTATACAAATCTCAATTATATTGATCTAAAAAATTATAGAATCAAGATTAGTAAAAAGGAGGTGATTTTGCTGCGCGGATGGCGGGGGAGGTTTCTTATTTGAGCAATGCTACATCCACGTAATGGTTTATGTAAAGTTACGAACTGATGTGATGTGGGACTATTTGATTGCATTAAAGGAGAGGATTAGGCCCACCCCACCTGAAAATCAGGGGGGGGCATATATAGATTAGATGGAAAGTATACGTAGCAGCTACGTAGCCCTTTGTAAGTCTAGGATTAGGCTTCTTATTTTCGGAGGATGTTGTCCTGGCGGTTTGCTAACATGCGGTCCCATGTGTCATTGCTTTACCAAGCCGATCCGCGTCCCACATGAGGCAGAACAACGGCAGAAGCAACACGTGGTTAAGTTGAAGAAGATGAGGGAGAAGCGGATTCAGCAACGAGTGAAATGATGGTTGCTTCGTCCCTCCAACTTCTTTTTTTAGCATTATTACTTCGTCCCTCCAACTTAACTGCGGGAAAGGTGCAGCTTTGTGATTTGACGCCTCATTGCTCATTACTACGCCGGCGCCATGACTGGGGGGCTTCACCCCGGGTGCTCTGCACTGTATTCCGGTATGGCACGTGGACCCGGTAGCTTGATGTCCCATATGTCGGCGAAAGGGACTAGAAGATTTATGAAAGCAAGCGCTCCACTTTTACGACGGAGGAGTAGACGACACGACGGCCCAGTGAACTGTCACTTGTACTGTATAGTACTACAGTTTTGCTGTTTCGCACGATCCATCGATACAAACCCGATTAAACAGGAAAGGGCGGGATTTTTCCCGCACGGTACACTACTGGAATCTGGCACTTTGCCATCTGCCATGGCAGATGGCAAAGGCATGTTCGGCAGATGGCAAAGGCTTTGCCATCTGCCAGCAGATGGCAAACAGTTCATCTGAAACCCTGCCGGTAAAGGCTTCTTTGCCATCTGCTGGCTGATGGCAAAGAGCATGTGGCTTTGCCATCTGCTGGCATATGGCAAAGCCTCTTAACGGGGTTAGCACCGTTAGAGGGCTAACGACATACTTTGCCATCTGCCAGCAGATAGCAAAGGCTGCAAGCTCTTAGCCATCTGCCAGCAGATGGCAAAGGCTGCAGGCTCTTTGCCGTCTGCCAGCAGATGGCAATGGCTGAATGCTGTGCCGTCTGCCAGCTGACGGCAAAGGCTGCATGCTTTGCCGTCTGCCAGCAGATGGCAAAGAGCCCAAATAGGCCAGCCCAAATAGGCCTCTTTGCCATATGCCAGCTGATGGCAAAGTGACTATATTGCCCCATTTAATTTTGTTTTTTCTTATATCAATTCATTTTCACAGAAATCAAACACAAATATATCTATATGACCAATATAGCATATTCAACACATGTTACCAATAGTAGAAAGTTTCATCCATACATATACATAGTTTCATCAATATTACACAGTTTCATCCATAGGTAGCAAGTTTCACAATTCATCAATATTACACAGTTTCATCCATAGGTAGCAAGTTTCACAAGGTCAAAACAAAAACTAAATACAAGCACTCCATCAACCCAAGCTTCCGTGATCTTAAGCAAATCTGTAAAATGGGAAAGAAGAAAGTTAGAAGAAGAAGACTAGAAGAAGAAGATTATTATGATGCAACTAAAATGTGAAGATTATTATGATGCAACTTATATCTGTAAAAATGCATGGCATTGCTGTTCACCCACCCCTGTACACAAAAGTAATGGGCAGGCCTAAGAAGAACAGGAAAAAAGATCCAGAAGAGAAGAAAAACAAGACTGGGGTGAAAAAATTGAGCAAACATGGTGTGACCATGCATTGTTCTGTTTGTGGAGCTGCTACATCAGCGGCCATTCTCGTGCGGCCACGTCAGCACTACGTACAAGAAAAAGAAATACTCTAATGCCACGTCTGATTCCACTCGCGCAAAAAAAATCCACCACCCACTTCCACGTGGTAGTTCTCCTTTTATTTTTGCTGGATCGACCAACACATGCATGCACGAAGATAGCGACTTGTAGCTGTAGGCCTGCGCGCCGCGTGTGATTCTAGTGGAGTTAAAATTTTAATTCTAGATCTCTATCTGCTTTAATTAATATATCTTCCCAATTGCAGATGATGAGTTTAAACATCGGAAGCTAACATAAACATCAAATTTCTGTTTTAATTAATATATCTTCCCAATTGTAGATGATGAGTTTAAACATCGGAAGCTAACATAAACATCAAATATCAGACCTTGTTGGCCCCAAACAAATTACTCCCTGTTAGTCAATCTTCTTCCCACATTAATCCTCATTTCCTATTGGATTGCGTTGGAAAATGGACTTGAATCGGACCATAATCATTGGCCAATCCAAATAACCAAACGGAGATCTATCCTACTTCGCCAATATTTTGGTAAGCACAATGGCTACAATCCAAACAATAACAACTTGCCAAAATTTTGGTCACGCCCTGACATTGGCCGTACCAAATTTTTGGTTGGGCTAGTTGGGGCACAAACCAAACAGCCCCTAACACCAACAGACCATGATGAAAGGCAAGTAGGCAACCATCAGACCGGCACACTCCTATATTATGGTGCATATATATGTGTGTTTAGTATACAAAAGTTTAATTTAGGGGAGTATATAAAATCTTTTGAAGGTGATCAGTTCGCCACTAAATGAAAATTTCTGGCCTATTTCCATTCAAGCTGCTAATAAGCTTCTCATACGGGTCATCTCGGCCTGTCATTGTTGCTGCTAATTTTTTTTCAGCTGATGTTTTTTCCTGCAAGAATTTTCACTCTTTTGTTTTTTGCCGCTAATTTTTTTTCAGCTGATGTTTTTTTCCTGCAAGAATTTTCACTTCATACTTGAGAAAAATTAGCTAGCTTCCAGCTAGCTATGTATTTTTACACTGAAACATCTCCACGGGTAAGCACTAGAAAAATTAATTTGGTTTTGCTGCAAATATCTAACTAACGATTTGTTTTTTGGTTTCATGCAGTGCAGCCTCGAGACTCCTATCCAGATTATACAGTACTATTTTGTCTACTTTAATGGTCATGGTCTTGCTGCATTTATTTTGCGGATCTGAAATTGCATAGTACAAAGGAGGAGGACAGACATCATTGCATGTTTATAAAATGTTGTAAGATCAAATTGTCCTATAACAAACAATCTGCCATGTGTACAGTGTGTGAATATGTCCAGATCTAATTAGTTGTTTTGGTGAATTCTAAGTATAAGCACCCAGAATACCAGCAGAATGTTATTGTGCTTAAATTTTTATATACATTGTTCATTGTTTACACCGAAAAATGAAGTCAACAACAAATCTTTCAATACATTTTAGGATGATATGTTTGACCATCCAACTATTGATCGTATTATGTCTCCTTTTAATATCTTCTTGATACTCAGCAACAATTCCCGCAACAACGCGCGGGGAATTGTCTAGTTTCAATTATGGTCTGTTCCTGTTCACTTAAGGTCAATTTGTCCGTGCTAGATCCTTGTTGCAAGTCTGCTATATTACAAATCTTGGCCAAAATCTTAATAAAACAGCAGAAATGCTAAGTATCCATATGGCAGAGAACCCGGGCCAACATGACTAGTCATAGAACCAAGGCGGCACAAACGTACAGGGACAGGCATACATGACCCAGCAATGCACGTGTCGGTCATCAGCGAGTGCAACCAATTCGTAGCAAGCTACAAGGACTTCGGTGATACACCGCGTGACATTTCCCCATAGGGACAGACATAGGAGCAAAGGACACATGCCGGTCAATCCATGTGTTCCGGAGCAGTAGCGAACTACCATGGCTCAGTGGAAGCACTAGGAGGCATTTCCCTGTATGGAAGGCTACCAAAGGCACACGACTAGGTGTCGAATCCCACACATACAATGCATTTCAAACATACACACATTATGCACGATATGTGTAGATACAACATGGCATCACAACAAAACTCTATTAAGCAAAACACTTGGGACACTTACCGTCATAACGGAGGTGTAGGTGTAGGTGTAGGTGTAGGACCGGTCGCGCCAGTGGCAGACGGAGAAGGATCGGTCGATGCTTGTCGGGAGTTACGCTGCACCAAAGATTATTTCCAATGTATCATTAGCATGATGCAACTCAAATGTGAAGACTAGTAACTAATGACCATTCAAATGAAACTCACCGTGCCCGCCGGAGCAATGACTGGCATCGGCGGAGGAGTCTGGCCGTTCTTCTCGCACATGGACTGCACATTTGGTTTTGACGAGTCAGTCATATTAGTTACTAATGAAAGGAACATTGCGTGCATGATTTAGCTAATATGCAGAAGAAACTTACCACAAAGAGCTCGTACATGGCCCGGTTAGCCAAGTCGTTCCGGTTCCTCTCCTCCTCCAACAGCCTAGCCGTCCTCTCCTCATTCTCCATGTCCCTCTCCGCCGCCTGCCGGTCCCTCTCCGCCAACTGCCGGTCCCTCTCCTCAAAAGCAGCCTGGGTCTTCACTCTCTTTGCCTCAATAGCAGCCTGCAACACCACTCGTTAGCATTGTAATCATCGACGGCTGCAAACACAATGTAATGGAGGAAAGGCTACTGAGTCCGTATAATTAACAAACCTGGAATTCAATTTCTACTGGTCGTAAACGAGGCGGTATCTCAGGATCAGAGTTGGTCTGGCGCTTCTTGATCTGCGGGAGAGTGCTACTACAACGTATCAGTCCATTACCAATGGCTAACGAGCCATGGGACCTCCCGCCACCAGATATCATCACCAGCTCTGGATCAAGAGGCCGGCTCGAGTTAAAGTCCGGCCCTTTCCTCGCCTTCCCCTGCTTAACGTACTGCACCATCTTGTGGTGGGAGGCCTCGTTTGCACCATAGAATAGAAGTCCATAAATTGCTTCAACTCTTCCATAATACTCGGTATCGCCTTCGCCGATAGCAGAGACACAACAATTTGTAGACTTTTTGTCAGCCATAGATAGCTCTTTGCCATAGGTACGAAAGTGATACCCGTTAATGTCGTATTTGTCAAATGAATGGACCTTATAGTCAAAACCATTAGCGACTTGTCTCAATTCGGCGTCCATAGACTCTGAACTAGCCTACAAGTTTAATACGAAAGGATTGTTGCATTAGCCAGAAATTAGAAGAAGAAATGAAATGGTCTAATGGAAATTACCGTTTGTTTGAACCAAGAGATGAAACCAGGATAGCCGCCTCCATGCATTGCCAGAAGCTCATACTCTTCGACGGAATCCTTTTGGATAACCGCTCCATACAAGAATTTGGCGACGTATCGACTATATCAAATATCCAGGAATAAGAGCAGTTCAAATGAAGTAGAGGTTGCGAAACAGTGTACCGAGAACTTACTCGATGTACGGCCGCACTTCTGTTAGATTGTTCAAGATATACAACGTAATGGTCCGCCATTCGTCGTTATCCAACAATAAGGGAGTATAAGCACCGGCTGGTGCGAGCTTCCCTTTGAATAGGCTGAGGTTGGATCCACCCTTTTTAGGGTCGCCAACATTGTACCGAGGCTTCAGATTATACAAATGATGATTTTTGGCTTTGTAGTGTGCTGTCACGAAGTTTGCCGCCTCCTCAGTAATGAATGCCTCGGCCATCGATGCTTCAATTCGATGTTTATTTTTACATTTTGCTCGAAGCGTCTTCTGCATCCTCTCAGTTGCGTAGCACCAACGATTCTGCACGGGCCCCCCCAATCGTGCCTCGGTCGGGAGATGCAAAATCAAATGCTGCATTGGATTAAAGAAGCCAGGTGGAAAGATCTTCTCCAACTAGTAGATCAACTCCGGCGCCAACTCTTCCATTTCTTCTAGCAAGCCAGGCGTTTCTTTCGCACATAGAACACGGAAGAAATAGCTCAGCTCTGCCAGTACTAGCCATTCATCCTCAGGGATAAAGCCACGCAACATCACCGGCATTACCCGCTCAAGCCATATGTGCCAATCATGACTCTTGAGACCAAATATTTTCAATTTTTCAAGGCTCGCTCCCCTCTTTAGATTCGATGCATACCCATCGGGGAACATCAACTCCTTTTTCACCCACAGGAGTATTTCCCTCATAACCGGCCTTCCAAGATTGAACCATGCCTTTGGCTTCGCCCAATTCTTCTTTCCTTTTGGTTGTTTCATGTTTTGTAGCGGTCTATCACATAGAGCCTCCTGATCGACTCTGGCCTTAGGATTATCCTTCGTTTTACCCTCTATGCCGAACAATGTACCAAAGAGGGCCTCGCCGACATTCTTTTCAGTGTGCATCACGTCGATGTTGTGTGGGCAAAGGAGGTCTTTGATGTACGGCAGATCCCACAAGCATATCTTGTGGGTCCAGGCGTGTTCCGTATTATACCCCTTGAAATACCCTGGACGCTCTGGATCCGGCTCGAGAGCATTTAACTGATCCAGGGTCTGTTGGCCTGTCAATGCAGGTGGTGCAGAGTTTTTGACATCTCTACCTTTGATGAAGTTCTTCTTGTCTTTTCTGAACTTATGGTGAGGATCCAGGAACTGTCTATGCATGTCGAAGCAAGAAAACTTGCCACCCGCCTGCAGCCGACGAAACTCAAGAGTTGCCTTGCATGTGGGGCACGGGAACCTGCCATGCACACACCAGCCAACGAATAGCGCATACGCCGGCAAGTCATGCATCGAGTACATGTACCACACACGCATTAGGAAGTTTTTTTTGTAGCGGCGTCGTATGTCTTGATCCCATTATCCCAAGCTTCTTGCAGTTCATCCTTAAGCGGCTGCATGTACACATTCATATTCTTCCCCGGATAGTTGGGCCCCAGAATTATCAACGTCGGGAAAATGTTCTTTCTTTGCATAATCTGTCCGGGGGGGAGATTGAGTGGAATGACAAATACATGCCAACAACTGTATTGGGCTGCCATCATACCAAACAAATTGAACCCATCCGTGCTGACGGCTACTCGAGGATTCCTTGGATCTGCCGCTTTTTCATCCTGCAATGCATCGAAGTGTTTCCATGCAGCACTATCCGATGTGTGTACCATCATCAGATTCCCATCTGCATCCCGTTCGGTTCTTTTGCCCAATTTGTGCCATGTCATCTGTCTGGCCATCTCTTCGACCATGAATAGACGTTGAAGTCTTGGTATGATTGGCATATACCGAAGAACGTTAATGGGGATTTTGGTCTGACTCTTCTCACCCATACCATTGTCTACCTCAACATACCTGGAAGACTTGCAAATGGGACAATAGTTCAAGTCCGCATACTGGAGCATAAATAAGGCACATCCATTCTCACAGGCATCTATCTTCTCATAGGGCATCTTAAGTACACGGAGGATTTTGTCCGACTGGTACAGGTTTGCAGGCATTTTATTTCCTTTGGGTAGAAAGCGTCCAAATAGTGTCACTATCGTGTCACAGCATTCTTTGTCCAAGTTGAATTGAGCCTTCAGAGCGATTACTTGTGCGATGGCATCCAGCTGACAAAGCTCGGTGTGCTCAAGGAGAGGACGCTTCGAAGACTCCAACATATCATTGAAGGCCTTTGCAGATTCCTCCATCTCATCGTCCGAATCCCGAGCATCATCAAAGTCTTGCACCATGTCTTCCATCCCGGTACCATGCTCGTCGGTGCGACGACGGCCCTCCTCAGCTCTGGAACATTGGGCGGACTCACCATGAAATGTCCACATCGTATAACCGGGTGTAAAACCCCACTTCTGCAGGTGTTTGATCATTTCAAACTCTGACATCTTACGATAGTTGTGCACTCGAAACAGGGGCACCAGGTTGTTTTCTGCCCATTTGCAAATGCGGCTCTGATAAACCCCTTGGTTTTTGTCATCCATTCAGGGGTCATGTCTTTCTGACTAGGGTGACCGGTGTACATCCATGCACGATCACTCATCTTGCCTAGCTACTGGACACACAAGAAATACATACATAACTCAGCAAACCATATTCATTAGTTAATAGAGTTTCTCAGTTTTGTTACGTCCATGCAACCTAGACGCTAATAGGTAAAGATAGGTCCTAATCCCACCCGAGTATGTGTAGATTGGGTTCGTTTTCCCATGCTCTGCTCCAGATCCGACACAAAATTTCGGCAGCACCTCCCCACTGTTCTCCTAATACACGTCTCGGCAATAAGCAGAGAGGATGTGTACCCGGAGAACAATAGAGAGGCACTGACGAAATTCTGCATCGGATCTGGAGCAGAGCATATGGAAAAACGAACCCAATCTACACATACTCAGGGTGTCCATGGATAACGTTGGACAATTCGAAAGAATTACGGTTATAAATATGCAAATGAATGCATATTTATAGATGTAACCCTTTTGAACAGGAGATGCATAGTGGTCACGCATACTGATGATTGAATACACCTATAGCTAGCAAGTTTCATCGGCACGAAGACCGGAACAGAGCAAATGAAGGGGGAGAGGAGGAGATGTCATTTGTGCTCACCCACGAACGCAGGGGTGGAGCTCGTCGAACGCACGGGGAGGTTGTTGAACACCAGACCCTCACAGCGATGAAACAACTGCACATTTAAATCCACCCAATCAACGCAAATATATATGATGTTTTTCATAACAAAATTGGAAAATATATGACCTAACTCATAATTCACAAATAAATAGGGAGTGTCTATTTAGTACTTGATTGTCTTCCAATTCGGTATCATTCACATTTCCTGACAAATAAATAGAGGACACTTGTATGTCCAAAAAAAACACCCCGGTGGAACACCAGCCAAACACCTAGGTAGTTTTGGTAAAACTGAGAAAAACCATGGTTTAAAGAAACTGTAGTATTCATTGTGTACACATCTGAATATAGTGGTTTTCAATTACCATGGTTCTCTAGAAACTTTGTTGCCAAACTAAGCCTTAGGCCCCGATTGTTAGCTTAGTATTTTTAAAGTATTCTGAGAATACTGCAGTTTTTCAGATTACCATAGTTTTAATTACAACGAGGTGTTTGGCTGCCACTAGAAACTATGTTTTTAGTACTGCATTATTTGCAAAACCATGGTATTATCTCTGCAAAACCATGGTATCTGTCCCCCCGTGTCCCTCCAGTCATGCCTAGGTTGGCCCCGATTGGATCTGATCTATGGTTATACAAATAGCACCACAATCCCTTCATGTTCTGCCCAAACTTGCCAAGAAGCCAAAGGAGAGACCACCCTTCGATTCTATCCTTTAGGGAACCCACTTCTGTTTACGTTTTTCCTATTTGATTACCAATCAGGAAAGCCTCCGCTGCTGCTATGCTCTATGTACGAGGATGATCTGTATGCCATGATCTATGTTTCAGTTAGCTTTTTTGCAAGGCCTTAAGACATCGAAGTTTCCCATCTGGAGGCTGCATTGAGTGGCAACGATCTGAATGACTCCCTGCCCATGAAGCAGCGTGGTTGCCACGCATGACATGACTGAATGCCTGATGGTCGTTGTGTACGATCTGGTAGGTCTGTTCCCGATCTTAAATCTACTATTATAATTTTTTAGGTTGCTTTTTTGCATATATTTTTCTTGATATATTATTGTTGGTGCATAATAGAAATAAATTTGATCTTGCAGCAAATACTTTATGTTCGATACGTATATTATTGGAACGTCTAGGAACTGCTCGATATGACAGTATGTACTGAATTTTTGTAGGATAAACATGCTCAATGTTTTAAGCCGTGACAATGTCCAATAACATGTTGTTGCACCAACTACGGTCTTAGGGTTTGTGCCAAGATAATATGATTTCCATTTTCTGTTAGTTTGTTACTGATATTATCTCATATGGTATTTCTTGCCTATTAGGCCTAACACATAATTCTGCTTTAGTACTAATTTTATCACATGTCATTTGTTACCCTGCCAAAGGAGATCGTAAACATCTTGCAAAAGAAACATTTTTCTGTGTGCTATCTTCTGAATACACTACAAAGCGAGCCGAGCCTATGTTTTCCCCTCCTAAATCTGCGGTTGTATCTCTTTTCTCTCCTATACCCATCTCTCAATTTTTATCCATTCCCTTATTTGTTCCGTCTTTATCTGACTTTTTAGCTGATAATTTTCACTGTTAGAGACAAAGTTTGAAGCAAGGTCGCATGTATACGTGAGTGTGTATGTTAACTAAGATGTACATATAATCTTTCAACCTAGCATAAACTTCATATGTCTATTTGTTTTATATAGTTATATCTGAGGATATGTTGATACAAAGATAGTACTTCCCCATGTTTGCCAGACATGAAAAAACTACGGTTTGTTGCTATATTTCAATTACTAGCAACTACCAGTCGTTAATTCGCCTTTTATTTGACATGTTTCATGCTAATATGCTTAGAAAAAAAGGATACCTGAATCTTCAGCGCAAAAAAAGGATACCTGAATCTCGATGGCGCCGTGGCGGGGAGGGACACGGGAAGGGGGCGGCGTCGTGGCCTGGCTTGGTGGAGGGGCGGGCCGCGGGGAGGGCCGCGGTGGCCGGGGAGGGGCGGGGGAGGGCCGGCTCGGTGGAGGGACGGGCGGCGGTGCTGGGACGGGCTGCGGTGGAGGGATGGGCGCAGGAGCGAGCTGCGGTGGCGGGGAGGGGCGGGGGAGGGGCGGGGGAGGGCTGCGGTGGCGGGGAGGGGCGAGGGAGGGCTGCGGTGGCGGGGAGGGGCGGGCCGGCGGCGGTGCTAGGCGGTGGCAGGCCGGCGGCGCGCTGGGGTCGTCCGTCTGGGGCGCGCGGGTGCGGTTTGGGGGTAGACGTTTTTTTAGACAAGTGGTGGGGGTGGGTGAGGTGGGGAGAGAGAGGGGCGGGGCCGGGCTGGAAGAGAGAGAGAGAGGGGAGGGGCTGGGCTGGGAGAGAGGGGACGAGAATTTTTTTTAGAAGAAGAGGGGGGAGGAGATAGTTCGACCTCTTTGCCATCTGCCAGCCGCTGGCTGATGGCAAAGATATGGGCCTTTGCCATCCGCTGGCAGATGGCAAAGAGGTGGGGCTACTGGGCCGTTACAGCGCCATTATCCATTGGGCCCCACCCACTTCTTTGCCATCTGCGAACAGACGGAAAAGATTCTTTGCCATCTGCTGGCAGATGGCAAAGAGGTGGGTTGACAGGCCGTTACAGCACTGGACCCTACCCACCTCTTTGCCATCTGCTGACAGATGGCAAAGATTATTTGCCATCCACTAGCAGATGGCAAAGAATTGGCTGATGGCAACCATGTTCTTTGCCATCTGTCAGTTCTTTGCCATCTGTTTTTTATAAGCAGATGGCAAAGACGTTCTTTGCCATCAGCTGGCAGATGGCAAAGAGCTGGTGATGGCAAATTCCCAGTTTCCAATAGTGGTAGATGATACTGGCCATACATTTCAAAGGCAATTTTAATGTATGCAAACGGAATAATTATAAATAACAATATGATATCTAGTAAAACTAAAAACACATATGATTTATTGTGTTAGAGTGTAATAGTAGTGTTGTATTGCATAGTTGTTAGATGTAACATGCGATAACGTGTAGAGATGTAGTTTTGGAGGGCCTACAAAGAGAAAAGCGTAATACGGTCACCGAACTTCAGAATAAGCTGATTACGGTCACTATATACGTTTTGTGGTGATTATACAGTCACTTGCTCACAGTTCAGCATCGGACTGCACTCTGTTGACCGACCAAATAGTCTGCGTGGTGCCATGTTGACTAGTTAAATTGACCACATTCCTTGTGGGTCCCACCTATTAGTTCGCATAGGAAAAGGTCAGATAAACACAAATTTACACATGCGCGACAAGGCTCCAACCCGTGCGCAGGAATCACCTGGTTGTGTATGTGTCTGTCAGGGCCTGATGTGTGCGCATGCACGTGTAGGTTGAGAACTTGAGCGTGAGAGTGTGTGTTGGTCGTGTGGTGTACTGGTGTGTGCATGCATGCGTGCGTGTGTGCGTGTGAGTGTTGCGTGCATGCATGGCTGCGTGTGTACGTGTGAGTGTTGCGTGCGTGCGTGGGTGCATGTGTTTGTGTGAGTGTTGCATGGATGCAGTTTGTGTGCATGCGTGCGTGTGTGTATAATCACCACACCAGCTCCTGTGTGTTAAAACAGACGGCTCAACATACCAATACAAGGCCACCTTGTCCGATGTGCCCGCGGTCATGACTTCGAAGCACCATCCAAATATTTTTTTTGTCGTTTGTTTTCATTCTTACTAGCAAGATTCCCGTGCGTTGCACATAACATCAAGATGCATTTGTATGACTTGTTTACCTTGTGAGAGAAAAGTATGAACGAGGGAAGGCCTTATTTGCAAATGTGGAGAGGTGTGTGGATACCTTTTTGAAAAATTGCCACAATTTCTTTCCTATCCGTCAGATATAAATCGGATGGCCTATATTGCAGGATGGAGGCACACCATCATCACCAACTCTGTTTTTTAGAAGAGTGTATTTTATGTATTTTATAAGAGTGTAGATGTAGAGTAGATACAAGTCGACAGGTGGACACGATGGTAGTGAGATAATGTGATGCAACACTAGAGGTGCCATGTGGAGCGTTTAACTGGTCAACTAGTCATGTCATGAGCAAATACAAAGTTGTACGATGAGCCCGTGACTGTATAATAACCACTAAACGTAAATGGTGCCCGTAATGAGTGGATTCTGAAGTCCAATATACGTATCGTGCTTTCGCTTCAAATACAATGATCGTCATTGCATATATCGCGAGAGAAAGATGAAACATGCGTGAATTTTCTGGGGGCTTACTTTTAGAGGACCTGGAGATAGTTTTGTGTGCATATGTGAAAGGGGCGTACATGGGGGGTATGCGATGGAGAGAGAGATGCTCTTCGTTTCTCTTTATTATGACAAACTGTGTATATAGTATAAAAATATACAAATTCATAGTGTGGAATAAATATCATTGTGGGCACCATGCAATGCAAATTAGCGTTCGTACTCCTCCATATAACTTTGTAATGTTGTATATATGTAGAAACTCTAAAATAATTTTTTGGTCACACTTTATTCAAAAGGAATGTTGTATGCAAAATAAACGTGAAGAGAGGGCTTTTTAGATCAATGGGGTACGTAATGTAACATGTGTGAATGTGTAGTTGATGCATTTGGTGGGGCCTAGAGAGGTATGTGTGTGTATTACGTATTCGAGAGAGGCATGGATAGAGGGGCCGACGGGGGGAGCGTGGGAGAGATAGCACAAGAAATGAGAGTGGTCTAGAGAGAGGCAAATATGACGCCAGGACAAGAGGTTCCATTCCCTTGAGTGTGTATACCAGGAGAAATTTTCTGTGTGTGTGGTGTTTGTGTTGGTATGTGTGGGTGTGAGAAGATAATGAGACGTGGGCGCAGAGGGTGTGTCACCGCGTGAGGTCCGGTGGGTCGAGGTGAGGCCCTTTGTTCGGTTCCGTCCTACTCCACATTAGTCGGCCCGTGACGCATTTAGGAAGACCCATGGATGACTAGTCGTACAAGACAAACATAGCAGAATTGTGAAGGACTCTGTGTCCACTGACAAAGCCGGCTAGAATTTGTAACCCTAGGTTCTCGGACTCAGGTAACCCCTTTATCTCTGATATTACTATTCATCCAACCTAACTTTATGGGGCATCCTACAGAATGCTCTGCTAGAATCATACTCGTCGATTAGGAAGAGAGGTGTGAGACAATGCGTGAGAGACAGGCGTAAAGATAATGTGCATACATGAGACGCGTAGGCAGGTCCATGTATATAGAAAGGGTCGATGAGGATTGTGCGTGTGTATGTTTGTGAGAGGAAGAGTTCTTGTGATAAAGGTTAGTGAAAACAGTTGTAAATGGTTACGAGAGGGAGGGAGGGTTATATCTAGAGCATGTGTGCGAGAAAGACAGATCGGGAGAGAGTGTGTGAGCATGTGTGAGAGACCATCGATGGAGAGTGAAACTACACGTAAAAGACTGCTCTACACATTGATTAAAGATATAAACTATATCCAAATATTAGGATGGGATCATGATATTTGCAATTCCTGTAAGGAGTGGTCGTTGATCCATCAGACATCTAGATTCTATCGAATTTGAGCATGTCTATGTTATTATTTAACTCAATTGATCCACATAGTTAGTATTTTGAACTCCAGACAATGCATCGCTTTAGCAATCGAATATAAACGTGAGTATAGTTCATGTTGTGTGTGTAAAGCACATTATACATACGAAAGTTACACAATGGACATTATAAATAGCTACCTATGAACTAGCATACATTTGAATTCAACTTAAGGTGGTTTAAAAAAATCGAATTCAACATGAAGTCCATTCAATTATTTGAATTTGATATCATGGCATTTCTAAAGCATACCTAAATTATGGGGGCACCAATCTTTGCTCTGATTTTGTACATAATATGTAGTCATGTACAAAATGGATTCAAATTTAGCTCCTCCATTCCAAAATAATCGTAGTTATTGGATTTTCAAGTGTCAAAATTTCAAAAAGAAGCGGATAATTTAATGAGGTTTTCAAACATACAAGGTCAAATATAACGTTGTCTATTTAGGTCAATCCTCATAGTTCAAGAGTACTCTAAACGTGAATGCTTGTGTTTCAAAATTTCGAATGAAACGCCAAAAGAGCCTCTACTCGCCCGAAACCACGTGAGACCAATGTTTGGTAGTACAAGGAAATTACTTTTCTAATAACTCTGACCCATGAAACCTACCGCCCGACGTCCAAAGGTCTAAACCGGGGTAGGTTTGTAGCTTCATCTAGACGCCACGCAACCGCCTCTGAAAAACATTCATACAATGACCGCCTAAGCACACATGCACACAGCCGAAATCGCTCCCGCCCACTATTTGGGACACCTGGGATTACCATCCTACCCCCGACCCAAAGTAGGTCCGAAATTTAAGAGGGGGGCAAAGTTTGTACTTTCCCCAAATTTCAAACAAGCGCGTCCCATCTTCTGTTCAAAAAAGCCAAAAACAAGTGCGTCCCAGACCAAAACATGGTTCCCCCCGCCCGTCTGATTCCCCATTCGTACTCCGTGGGCGCCAAAACTACCTCTCCACCAACCGCGAAACCCCGGAGTCCTCCGTCCGCCAACCCATCCCACCCATCAACCGCCGCCCTCCTCCATCATGCCGGAGCCGATACCCCGACGTCGTCGTCCACCGCAACCTCAACCGCAACGCCCTCCACGGCTAGTAGTTGAAGCCGAGGCCGATCCGTCCGTACCCGAGCCAGTTCAACCACGCCCTCCTGCGCCTCACCACTGTCGCTCCAACTTCGCCACCATCCACCGCACCGGAGTTATTCCTGCTACGCCATCCTTCACCGCCTCGGATCTGCTTCCCCTCCATCGACATACGACCACAACAACACAGTCAACAATTTGGCCATGGGTTCGTCCAAGCCTGCACCCTCCAGAACATCGGTTTCCCCAGTAAAAAGAAGAAGATCGGCGTGACATGTGGAAGTGACCACACCGGCAACCGAAAAAGGTACTCCTCTTCCCTTATTCGTGAAAATCTTACATCTCTGCTTGCACGGTATTCATCCCACAGAAGACACTAGTTGACCGCTTCTTCTTGATACTAGATGTTCCTAGTAACTCGCGATGCACAAGGTTTCTCCTCATATACTATTTCACCTTAGCTAGTTATCCATCACCCCCCCTGAATTTCAATTTATGGCCAGTTGATTCCCAATTAACGGAAGCATTCCCCGGCATAACAGGAGCTAGTACGACTATTACGCCACAGAAGCAGCGCCTTGGTGTTTATCTTAGGGGCGTGTGCGGCCTAGAGCTACTAGCGCCCGATCTGGAGGTCGGTCGGGATTAAAGGGATGGCCTGGGGGCGTTGCCAAGCACGACGGTGGTGTGAGGTCGATGGGAGGGCGGGGCGGCAGAGGCAGGGGTCTGGGCCGGTGGTCGCTAGCGGTTCGAGAAAGATCGTCAACAGTGACTGGTGGGAGGTAGACAAAGGCCATCTGTCCGTTCCTTATAGATCGGACGGTTCATTAAAAAAATGACTGACCAATTTATTTTCAGTCGACTGTTATCTTAGATATGACCACATGTGTTGGTGTGCTGGAGGAGTACCTGCATTTCCTGTGCTCATATATTAAAAAATCATACGGAGTAGAATCTAATTTTGTTTGCCATGCAATGTTGTGGAGCTATCATATGTCTCCTATCATTTATTTTTCAGCCACCTGCTATTTGCTACTTTTACAGTGCACTAGTTCTGCACACACTTCACCCATACTCTCACTATTGTGTTTTTATGCAACGGTATTTCAGAGTCTGCCTTGAGAGAAGCAAAAAAGAAAAGAGACAAGTCGTGCCAGCTTTCTACGCGGCTACACACGGCCCGTTACAGCGCTATAAAGGGTGCAGTGTCAGCAGATGGAGACGGTAAACGTAGCTCTGGAGTTGATGACCTCGCTCGCAATGAACCACCATCCCAGGTGCTTGCTTTAACTTCACGGTGTCATATGTGGTTGCATGTTCCATATGGTGTCTAGCTTGTATTTGAAAGGCCGAAGTTGGTCTTTATTAAGACAAGGAAAGATATTTTTTACATGAACCACCATCCCGTGAGCACCAGAAGACAAATAGCTAGTCAGGGCACTGGCCAAGCCAGTGACAAGCCCAGCAAAGATAGGCATCACCTGGAAGCCAACTAAAAAGCTGCAATGGTGGCGAAGTAGCCCGCCTCCCGCCAGGCTCTCAGGTCCTAGATGATCATGCTCGCCACTCCAGCCGGATGTCTAGCTTGTATTGCTTCCAATTTGGTTAAATTGCATCTGCTTAGCTTACACATTATACCTTTTAATATGACATGCCTTTCTGTTTTTGGTACATACTAGTACATCTGTGTATTAACTATGTTCTTACATAAAACTAATGTTCTTGTGTATCCCTCATCAATCACTTATGACGAGGCAGGCAGGCAAGGGGACTACTCCTCATTTAAAGAATGCAGCGTCAGCCTCCCGACATGATTCTCAAGAAACAGAAATGCTAGAAGAAGATAGTGAACGTAGCTCTGTAGTTGATTACATTATTTCCCCTACACTAGCATCCCAAGTGCTTGCTCTAACTTGGCAGCGTGATATGTGGTTGCATGTTGCATATGGTGTCTAGATTGTAATTCTTCCAATCTGTTTAAACTGCATGTGCTAGTCTGCTTAGCTTATACATTATACCTGTTAATGTGACATGCCTTCCTGTATTTAGTACATAGTACATCTGTCTATTAAGCATGTCCGTACATAAAACTATTGTTTTTTGTATCCCGCATCAATCAACATGATGAGACACCTTTAGTATATGCAGTGCGATATTAGTTGCATCTTTTATATGATTTATAGCATGCACTGCTTCTAATTTGTTGAAATTCCATTTATGATGGGATGCTTTTAACTTGGCAGAGTCATATTGGTTGCATCTTTCATGTGGTGTCTAGCTTGCATTGCTTCTTATTTGCTGTAATGGTTTCTGCTTAGTTTACACAAATAGTAGTGAACATGCCATGCCATCCTATTTTTCGTACATATTCCATCCTGGTATCATGTGTTTGCCTTACATCAAAGTAGTGATTATCAGTATCATGCATGAATGAGTTCTGAAGAGAGAATTTTATTGCTTTTTCTTGTTGGTTTTACTTGACAATTCAAAATCAATAAAGCGGAAGGAAGTTAGCAAGGCAGCGGACAAAGGTGCTCCTTCCGATCGAAGGGCCTCTATAGTTTCTACTCCTCCACAACCCCAAGATGATTTCCAAGACAACACATGCATAGACACTCAACAAAGCTGTGTTTATGATGAGCATGTCTCCCCTAGTGCAGCATCACCGGTGCTCCCTCTAACATGGCACTGTTATATGTGGTTGCATGTTATGTGTGATGTCTAGCTTGTATTGCTTCTAATTTTGTTGAATTCCATCTGCTTACTTTACACATTATACTTGAATAAAACACGTGTTCCTGTTTCTAGAACATACAATATCTGTCTATCACACCATGTTCTTACATCAAATTACTACTGTTGTGTAACCTGCAACAATCACTTATCATAAGACATGTTTGACTTTGGAGTGTGATATAGGTTACATCTCACATTCTTTTCTAGCTTGTACTACTAATTTGTTGAAATGGCACTTATGACGAGACAATTTTAACTTTGTAGAGTGATATTCGTTGCATCTTTCATATGGTGTCTAGCTCTCATTGCTTTTAGTTTGTTGAAATACCTTCTCCTTAGTTTACACATCATAAGCTGTGAATATGCAATGTTGTGAATATGCAATGGCACTAATGATGAGAGACCTCTAACATGGTAGTGTGATGTTGTTTGTATCTTGCATATGATTTATTTCTTGTACTGCTTCACATTTGTTTAAACGCCATTTATGATGAGACACTATTAACTTGGCAGAGCGATATTTGTAGCATCTTTCATATGGTGTCTACCTTCCATTGCATTGCTTCTAATTTGGTGAAATGTCTTCTTCTTAGTTTACACATCATAGTTCTGGTTATCTCTTCCGTCCTGTTTTTCATACATATTACATCCTCCTATCATGTGGTTGTCTAACATCAAAGTTCAGTTCGTCTACATCACACATCAATTTGTTCTGAAGAACTAAATTGTTATTCGTTTTTCTTATCGACTTGACTTAACATGGCACAGAGAAAGAGGAAGAAACACAGAATGGCAGGGAATGAGAAGCGGATGAATCCTGCAGATTTTGCTGGTACTAATGGTGCAATATAAGGTCAAAGTTCAGCCGAAAATTCTACAAACATGGCATCCCATGCTACACGAGTTGCAAAAAAGACAAACAGAAGCAAATAGCTGCCACCAAACAAGCAGAGACAGCCCTAGTTCTTGCAACACCTACCACAGTACTACTAGCTGCACGACTTACTCGTGCATCAACTGAGCTAGCAGCACGTTCCCAAGCTCCCTGGCCACCTGAAACTACTTCCCAAGCACTCTTGACACAAGACGAGTTGGCAATATCAGATGAACCTTGTGAGCTTCAACAGCAAGAACGTAGTTGCTGGAGTCAAGTTACAGTTGCATGCTTCTTTATATGTAGTCACACAGTTTGATGTACACTAACACTTCCTATGTTCCTTGTTGGACTAGCACCTAGGCGCAAGAGGACACAAACATTAGGGATAATGCTCGATAGGTTAACTAAATCTAGAGGAGGAAGAATGGAGATCCGTTTTGAGGCAGGTTTAAAAAGGCCACGTGATGCTATAGAGTCAGCCAAGTTAGTATCAGAGGCAGCAATTGCCGTTAGGTGTCATGTATGTATCCTCCCAACATGGATTCTGTACAGGAATGACAAAGACGAAACCCAGTTCAACACCTTCCTCGACCATTTATCTGTAAGTATGGTTATGTATGGAAAGTAGTAATATCGTCTTGCTCCGTCCCATACTTTCTAGGTTGCTGATAATGAGACTCCCATAATTTTCAACAGATGAGGTTCAAGTTGGATAGCCAAGATGATGCAACCAGACAAGCTTGCACCCATGTTTTCAACTCTGCTCTACGGCAATATCGGTATAACTTGAGGAAAACCCACTTTGAAGGCAAGGCTAACAGTGAACTTTCCCAAACATCTCTAGTGGAAAATATATCGGATGAAGACTGGAGGGGCCTTGTTAAACACTGGTCTGATCCGAAGTATCAGGTACATTATATATATGTGGTCAGATCACATGTTGAAGTCCTATTTATGCATGTGCCACACAAATCTATCTTCTTGTAGGTGAACTGTTCAAAGAACAAGGCCAACCGTATGAAAGTGAAATTCCAACAGATGACATGATCTCGTAGCTATATTGCACACTGCAAGGCTCTTGTAATTAGCTGTTGTTTCACTCTTTTTGATGTACCATATTATCATATCTATATTGACTTGTTCGAAAAGCAGAGAAAAGCCCGCAAGGACCAAAAAGTACCTGAACCAAATGCTGTGGAAATCTTCAAGGACTGTCACACCAGCAAGAAGAAGGGCATGACTACACCAGTCAAAGCCGCTGTTGTAAGTCCTTAATCCTCATGCCTTTTAACTACTACTTACTCTGACTTGTGGCTTGAACTGCATGGTTTGCAGCCAATGTCTATTACTCTTTTCAATTTTATACACAATTGTCTTAGCGTATCATTGCACCTTACAAGGTTTAAAAGAGAGGAGTGATGTTCCTTTGATCTTGACCCGTAATCTAGTACCGTGCTGGACTTGCCCACACAATGTTACAATTGCCTGTTTGTCTGTTCTCAGTTGTTTTGTGATATGAATGATATCATACTATGCTTATCGTATTATAAACTTTGTCTCCTTATCCTTAGCCCTCAATACAATGTGAAGAAATAGACAATACATTAGTGATGGTACATGGTAATATGTTTGGAACCTGGTTTTATTATGTACTTTGCAATAAAATACAACTAATATTTTACAGGGTTCACCATAATAAGTTCTGTATATAGACCAAAGCTATTTTGTTTGGTTTTGCTGCCTCCTTAATATCTTCTGTTCTGGTACTACTAATGTAAAACCTCAACTTTTCAGCAAGCTATGGAAACAATGGTGGAACCGCCACCTTCTGAAGATGGCGAGGCAACTATAACCGCAATGTCAGCTCTTGCTGCAGTGGGACAGTATCTGTCCACTAACAGTGCCAAAAGCACGTTCCTGCGTAATACTAGGTTGGTTGTTAAGGCAATATCGTCCAAACTGCCTCATGATCAAGATATGCAAGCTCAAAGCAATGTTGTATCTGTGCTCCAGACACAAGTCCATTCCCTAACAGAGACCCTTTGTGAAACAAGGAGAGAAATTGTTCGATGTCGTCAAGATATGCATGGTTTTGAAACCAGACTATCAGACATTTGCTATGTTGTTCAGGAGCCTAGGGGAAATGAAGGCGAGGGTTATGGTGCTCCATCGGACAATACAACATGAAAACGTAACAGTCAGGTCAAATGAACTTAGCTTCTGAACTTCTGGTGCTGCATTTATCTGCTAGACTGTGAAGTTTTATGCCAAGCTTCCTTTTGTTAAATAGTTGTAATTTGTTTTGGTGCGATACAAAATTTATTCTTAACGTGCAGCCACCGGCTGAAGAAAACAGCAAGCCATTTTTGTATAGTGTAGGGTGTTCCCTATATTTGCACTAGTGGCGATCTTTGATGCCGAGTGGATGTAATCTGTGTAATCGCCTTAATAGCCTAGCATTAGTTTCGACCTTATTTATTTCCTAGTCTTCTTTTTCCCTGGTTTGCTAGTGGCAGCCATATACGAGCCGTACGATCCATGGGTCTCCTACGGGCCGTCGATAAATGGGCCTATAATCGGTGGGCCTCGGGACGTCAGATAAATGGGTCTACATGGGTCGTATCGGGCGTAATTGGTATCGGCCCAACACGGTAACATGCCATTAACAAGCCGTAGGACAGTAAAGGCTTAATTTTGTCACACGCATAATGGGTCGTTAATGGACCAGAATATAGGAAGGGCTGGAAATGGCGCAACGGGTTAACAGGCCAGAAACGGGCCGACTCTTGCCATGGGCCGAATTTGGCCAATTAGGGTAACAGGCCAGTACAGACCGACTCTTGCCATGGGCCAAATTTGGCCCATTAGGGGAACATGCCAGTAAGGGGCTGACTCTTGCCATGGGCCGAATTTGGACCATTAGGGGAACAGGCTAGTAATGGGCTGGAAGTAAGCGAGGGCCGAAAAGGAGCCCAAGAACGTATGGGCCGTCAACAGGCCGAAAGCTAACACGGGCTGGAAACAGCCTATGTAAATCACGGGACATTAACGGGTATAAAGAAAATTACTGTTCATTATGGGCTAGAGTCACCGTGGGCCTGTAAAGGGCCAAAAGATACGAAGGCCTCATATGGGCCGATAGACGTCGTGGGCCATACATGGGCCGAAAGTGAAATGGGCTGGTGTTATATTCGACGGTCCACATGACGTTGTTGGGCCGATTTCCTTTAGGGCCTATCGGGCCGTGAGTTAATGGGCCGTAAAATGGGCTATTTGCAAAGAGACCGTTAACAGGCTTTTCATGGGCCAGCCCGTTAACTTTTGACCAAGTCAAACGGGCCGGCTTTGTAAGCTAAATGGGTAAGTGGTGGGCCGTGGCACGTGTCGACATATCATAGGCGCCTATCTGACCCACTGACAAGCTGATACGTGTTTCGTCGGGCCAATAAGAATTTTACACGTGGAATTTTCCCATTGGTTGGGGTTGTAAACGGGTTATTGGATCCAAAACCCGACCCGATAGCTTAACAGCATTCTGTTACGGTGGATGCCATGTGTCGGTCACCCTTGACGAAAGCACTTCTGTGACGCACGATTTATCGTCATGGAAGTGGACACTTCCGTGATGATAATTTTGGTAATGTCATGGAACACTTCTACGACAACACAGGTATGACTATCTTGATTCTTTCATAAAATCGTCATGGATATACATGCATGACAAAAAACGCGACCTACTATGACAAACACGTATCATCACGGAAGTGTATTTTTTTTTAGTGCCGGCCAATAACCAACAGCGGGATTTGGATACCCATGTTGGATCCCACACGTTCCACGATGATCTCATCGTATGAAGCACGATGTCGGGGATTCAATCAATCCCATATACAATTCCCTTTGTCAATCGGTACGTTACTTGCCCGAGATTCAATCGTTGGTATCACAATACCTCGTTCAATCTCATTACCGGGAAGTCACTTTACTCGTTCCGTAATGCATGATCCCGTGACTGACTACTTAGTCACATTGAGCTCATTATGATGATGCATTACTGAGTGGCCCCAGAGATACCTCTCTGTCATATGGAGTGACAAATCCCAGTCTGGATTCGTGCCAACCCAGCAGATACTTTCAGAGATACCTGTAGTGTACCTTTATGGCCACCCAGTTATGTTGTGACATTTGGTACACCCAAAGCATTCCAACGGTATCCGCGAGTTGCACAATCTCATGGTCTAAGGAAATGATACTTGACATTACAAAAGCTTTTAGCAAACGAACTACACGATCTTGTGCTATGCTTAGGATTGGGTCTTGTCCATCACATCATTCTCCTATTGATGTGATCCCATTATCAATGACATCCAATGTCCATAGTCAGCAAACCATGACCATCTATTGATCAACGAGCTAGTCAACTAGAGGCTCACTAGGGACATGTTGTGGTCTATGTATTTACACATGTATTATGGTTTCCGGTCAATACAATTATTGCATGAACAATAGACAATTATCATGAACAAGGAAATATAATAATAACCATTTTATTATTGCCTCTAGGGCGTATTTCCAATAGCTACTTTACTGCATCACCCTTTCCTCTTCAAGGGAAAACCAATGCAAGCTCAAGAGGTAGCAAGAAGGATTTCTGGCGCAGTTGCCTGGGAGATCTATGCCAAGTCAAGCCATACCAAGTACCCATCATAAACTCTTCTCCCTTTCATTACATTATTTGCCATTCGCCTCTCGTTTTCCTCTCCCCCACTTCTAAAATGATTTTCGAAAACATTTGCCTTTTCTTCGCCCCTCTTCTATTCGTCTCTTTTCACTTGCTTCTTGTGTGCTTGTGTGTTGGATTGATTGTTTGTCACGATGGCTCAAGATAATACTAAATTGTGTGACTTTTCCAATACCAACAACAATGATTTTATTAGCACTCCGATTGCTCCCACTATTGATGCTGAATATTGTGAAATTAATACTGCTTTGTTGAATCTTGTTATGAATGATCAAATTTCTGGCCTTCCTAGTGAAGATGCCACAACCCATCTAAAAAACTTCGTTGATTTATATGATATGCAAAAGAAGAAAGATGTGGATAATGATATTGTTAAATTGAAGCTATTTCCGTTTTTTCTTAGAGGTCGTGCTAAAACATGGTTCTCTTCTTTGCCTAAAAATAGTATTGATTCATGGAATAAGTGCAAAGATGCTTTTATCTCTATGTATTTTTCTCCCGCTAAGATCATCTCCCTTAGGAACGATATTATGAATTTTAGCAACTTGATCATGAGCATGTTGCACAAGCCTGCGAGAGGATGAAATTAATGATATGTAATTGCCCTACGCATGGTTTGAATTTGTGGATGATTATACAAAACTTTTATGCCGGATTGAATTTTGCTTCTAGAAATCTTTTAGATTCGGCCGCGGGAGGCACTTTTATGGGAATCACTTTAGGAGAAGCTACTAAGCTCCTAGATAATATTATGGTTAATTATTCTCAATGTCACACCGAAAGATCCACTAGTAAAAAAGTCCATGCAATTGAAGAGATTAATGTTTTGAGTGGAAACATGGATGAACTTATGAAATTATTTGCTAAGAAAAGTGTTTCTTCTGATCCTAATGATATGCCTTTGTCCACTTTGATTGAGAATAATAATGAATCTATGGATGTGAATTTTGTTGGTAGGAACAATTTTGGTAACAATGCATATAGAGGCAATTTTAATCCTAGGTTGTTTCCTAGTAATTCCTCTAATAATTATGGTAATTCCTACAACATATCTTATGGAAATTTTAATAAGATGCCCTCTGATTTTGAGAATAGTGTTAAAGAATTTATGAGTTCACAAAAGAATTGATGTTGATTCTTTGAAACTTAGATCTATTCCACCTAAGCACGATATCAATGAGTCTCTCGAAGCCCTGAGAATTTCCATTGATGAGTGCAAAGAAAGAACCGCTAGGATGCGTGCTAAAAAAGATTGGTTTGTGAAAGTGTGTTCTTCTAGTTTTCATGATAATAATAATGAAGATCTAAAAGTGATTGATGTGACTCCTATTAAATCTTTGTTTTCCAATATGAATCTTGATAAAGATGGGACTGGAGATTAGTCAAATTTAGTTAAAAGGCGTCCCAATGATTCGGAGTTTTTAGATCTAGATGCAAAAATTGATAAAAAGTGGGATTGAAGAGGTTAAAACTTTAAATAGCAATGAACCCAATATTTTGGATTTCAAGGGATTTAATTACGATAATTGTTCTTTAATAGATTGTATTTCCTTGTTGCAATCCGTGTTAAATTCTCCTCATGCTTATAATCAAAATAAAGCTTTTACTAAACATATCGTTGATGTTTTGATGTAATCTTATGAAGAAAAGCTTGAACTAGAAGTTTCTATCCCTAGAAAACTTTACGATGAGTGGGAACCTATTATTAAAATAAATATTAAAGATTATGAATGTTATGCTTTGTGTGATTTGAGTGCTAGTGTTTCCATGATTCCAAAAACTTTGTGTGATGTGCTAGGCTTCCGTGAATTTGATGATTGTTCTCTAAATTTGCATCTTGCGGATTCCACCCTTAAGAAACCTATGGGAAGAATTAATGATTTACTTATTGTTGCAAATAGGAATTATGTGCCTTTAGATTTCATTGTTCTTGATATAAATTGCAATCCTACGTGTCCTATTATTCTTGGTAGACCTTTCCTTAGAACGACTGGTGTAATTATTGATATGAAAGAAGGAAATATTAGATTCCAATTTCGTTAAGTAAGGGCATGGAACACTTCCCTAGGAATAAAATTAAATTATCTTATGAATCTATTATGAGATCTACTTATGGATTGCATACCAAAGATGACAATACCTAGATCTATTCTTGTTTTTATGCCTAGCTAGGGGCGTTAAACGATAGCGCTTGTTGGGAGGCAACCCAATTTTATTTTTGTTCTTTGATTTTTGCTCCTGTTTAGTAACAAATAATTCATCTAGCTTCTGTTTTGATGTGGTTTTATGTTTTAATTAGTTTTGTGCCAAGTAGAACCTTTGGGAAGGCTTGGGTGAAGTCTTTGCGATCTTGCTGTAAAAAACAGAAACTTGCGCTCACGAGAACAGCTGTCATTTTTTACAGAAGAGCGATTTTAGGTTGATTCTTTTTTCAGATGATTAACAGACAAATTATTCTCGTCCACCAATTTATTTCAGATTTTTGGGAGCTCCAGAAGTATTCTAAAGTTACAGATTTCTACAGATTATTCTGTTTTTGACAGATTCTGTTTTTCGTGTGTTGTTTGCTTATTTTGATGAATCTATGAGTACTATTGGGGGGTATGAACCATAAAGAGTTGGAATATAGTAGGCTTAACAGCAATATAAATAAATAATGAGTTCATTACAGTACCTTAAAGTGGTGGTTTATTTTCTTATACTAATGGAGCTCATGATATTTTCTATGTAAGTTTTGTGTTGTGAAGTTTTCAAGTTTTGGGTAAAGAGTTGATGGATTTTAGATTAAGGAGTGGCAAGAGTCTAAGCTTGGGGATGCGTAAGGCACCCCAAGGTAAAATTCAAGGACAACCAAAATCCTAAGCTTGGGGATGCCCCGGAAGGCATCCCCTCTTTCGTCTTCGTCTACCGATAACTTTACTTGAGGCTATATTTTTATTCACCACATGATATGTGTTTTGCTTGGAGCGTCTTATATGATTTGAGTCTTTGCTTTTTAATTTACCACAATCATCCTTGTTGTACACACCTTTTTGGAGAGACACGCATGAATCAGAATTTATTAGAATACTCTATGTGCTTCACTTATATCTTTTGAGCTAGACAATATTGTTCTAGTGCTTCACTTATATCCATTTAGAGCACAGTGGTGGTTTTATTTTATAGAAATTGTTGATCTCTTGGGCTTCACTTATATTATTTTTAGAGTCTTTTAGAACAGCATGGTAATTTCTTTGGTTATAAAATTAGTCCTAATATGATGGGCATCCAAGATGGGTATAATAAAAACTTTCATATAAAGTGAATTGAATACTATGAGAAGTTTGATTCTTTATGATTGTTTTGAGATATGAAGATGGTGGTATTAGAGTCATGCTAGTAGAGTAGTTGTGAATTTGAGAGATACTTGTGTTAAAGTTTGTGATTCTCGTAGCATGCACATATTGTGAACCGTTATGTGATGAACTTGGAGCATGATTTGTTTATTGATTGCCTTCCTTATGTGTGGAGGTCGGGATCACGCGATGGTTAACTCCTACCAACCCTTACCCTAGGAGCATGCGTGTAGTACTTTGTTTTGATGACTTGTAGATTTGTGCAATAAGTATGTGAGTTCTTTATGACTAATGTTGAGTCCATGGATTATACGCACTCTCACCCTTCCACCATTGCTAGCCTCTCTAGTACCGCGCAACTTTCACCGGTATCATACACCTACCATATACCTTCCTCAAAACAGCCACCATACCAACCTATTAGGGCATTTCCATGGCCATTCCGAGATATATTGCCATGCAACTTTCCACCATGCCGTTTATTATGACACGCTCCATCATTGTCATATTGCCTTGCATGATCATGTAGTTGACATCGTATTTGTGGAAAAGCCACCGTTCATAATTTTTCCATACATGTCACTCCTGGATCATTGCACATCCCGGTACACCGGTGGAGGCATTCAAATAGAGTCATATTTTGTTCTATGTATTGAGTTGTAAGTAAATAAAAGTTTGATGATCTTCATTACTAAATAAATGACATAAAAAGTGAGGAAAGGATGCTGGAGACTATGATTCCCCCACAAGTCGGGATGAGACTCCGGACTAAATAAATAAAACAGGCCATAAAAAGGCCCAAATAAAAAAATGAGAGAAAAAGAGAGAAGGGGCAATGCTACTTTCCTTTTTCCACACTTGTTCTTCAAAGTAGCACCATGATCTTCATGATAGATAGTCTCCTATTTATCACTTTCATATAGTAGTGGGAATTTTTCATTATAGAACTTGGCTTTTATATTCCAATGATGGGCTTCCTCAAAAATGACATACGTCTTCGTGAGCAAGCAAGTTGGATGCACACCCACTTAGTTTTCTTTTGACCTTTCATACACTTATAGCTCTAGTGCATCTGTTGCATGGCAATCCCTACTCACTCACATTGATATCTATTGATGGGCATCTCCATAGCCTATTGATGCGCCTAGTTGATGTGAGACTATCTCCTCCTTTTTGTCTTCTCCACAACCACCATTCTATTCCACCTATAGTGCTATGTCCATGGCTCACGCTCATGTATTGCGTGAAGATTGAAAAAGTTTTAAAATACTAAAGTATGAAACAATTGCTTGGCTTGTCATCGGGGTTGTGCATGATTAAATACTTTGTGTGATGAAGATAGAGCATAGCCAGACTATATGATTTAGTAGGGATATGTTTCTTTGGCTGTGTTATTTTGAGAAGACATGATTTCTTTGTTAGTATACTTGAAGTATTATTATTTTTATGTCAATATTAAACTTTTGTCTTGAATCTGTCGGATCTGAACATTCATGCCACAATAAAGAAAATTACATTGATAAATATGTCAGGTAGCATTCCACATGAAAAAATTTGTTTTTATCATTTACCTACTCGAGGACAAGCAGGAATTAAGCTTGGGGATGCTTGATACATCTCCAACGTATCTATCATTTTTTATTGTTCCATGCTATTATATTATCTGTTTTGGATGTTTAATGGGCTTTAATATGCTCTTTTATATTATTTTTGGGACTAACCTATTAACCGGAGGCCCAGTGCCAGTTTCTGTTTTTTTGCCTATTTTTGAGTTTTGCAGAAAAGGAATATCAAACGGAGTCCAAACGGAATGAAACCTTCATGATGATCTTTCTTGGACCGAAAGCAAACTAGAAGACTTGGAGTTCAAGTCAGAGACGCAATGAGGCATCCACGAGGTAGGAGGGCGTGCCTAAGGGGTAGGCGCCCCCTCCCCACCCTCATGGGCCCCTTGTAGCTCCACCGACCTAGTTCTTTCGCCTACATATACTCTTATACTCGACAAACATTAGGGGGAGCCACGAAACCACGTTTCCACCGCCGCAACCTTCTATACCCGTGAGATCCCATCTTGGGGCCTTTTTTGGCGATCTGCAGGAGGGGGAATCTATCATGGAGGGATTCTACATCAACACCATTGCCACTCCGATGAAGCGTGAGTAGTTTACCATCGACCTTCGAGTCCATAATTATTAGCTAGATGGCTTATTCTCTCTCCTTGGTTCTCAATGAAAAGTTCTCCTCGATGTTCTTGGAGATCTATACGATGTAAAATTCTTTTGCGGTGTGTTTGCTGAGATCCGATGAATTGTGGATTTATGATTAAGATTATCTATGAATATTATTTGGTTCATATCTGAATTCTTATATGCATGAGTTGATATCTTGCAAGTCTCTTCGAATTATTGGTTCAGTTTGGCCTACTACATTGATCTTTCTTGCCAAGGGAGAAGTGCTTAGCTTTGGGTTCAATCTTGCGGTGGCCTTTCCCAGTGACAGTAGGGGCAGCAAGGCACGTATTGTATTGTTGCCATCGAGGATAAGCAGATGGGGTTTATATCATATTGCTTGAGTTTATCCCTCTACATCATGTCATCTTGCTTAATGCGTTACTCCGTTCTTATGAACTTAATGCTCTAGATGCATGCTAGATAGCGGTCGATGTGTGGAGTAATAGTAATTGATGCAGAATCATTTCGCTCTACTTGACACGGATGTGATGCCTATGTTCATGATCATTGCCTTAGATCTCGTCATAATTATGCGCTTTTCTATCAATAGCTCGGCAGTAATTTGTTCACCGATCGTAATACATGCTATCTCGAGAGAAGCCACTAGTGAAACCTATGGCCCCCGGGTCTCTTTTCCATTATATTGCATCTCTATTCCGTATTTTTGAATCTCGTTTACTATTTTGCAATCTTTACTTTCCAATCTATACAACAAAAAATACCAAAAATATTACTTTATTATCTCTATCAGATTTCACTTTTGCGAGTGACCGTGAAGGGATTGACAACCCCATTATCATGTTGGTTGCAAGTTCTTGATGGTTTGTGCAGGTATTCGGTGACTTGTGCGTCGTCTCCTACTGGATTGATACCTTGGTTCTCAAAAACTGAGGGAAATACTTATGCTACTTTGCTGCATCACCCTTTCCTCTTCAAGGAAAAACCAATGCAAGCTCAAGTGGTAGCAGGGTGCAGGCGACCGAGAGCTAGACAGAGTGAGCCGGCCGCTAGCGGGAACGACCCAACAGCCAACACAAGCGCCGGAGGTAATGTGGTCGAGGAGAGGGACAGAGCTTTCGTGGAACGACCTTGGAGATGGCGGGGAATGCGTCACCTGCTTTGAGGAGGCACCTTCCCCGCCACCGGCGGTAGCGGCCTATGGCGGCTAGGGCTGGGACGCCCCAGTGTCACCCTACAAGCGACACGGGAGCGAGGACCCAAGTGCACTGGCTACTAAAGTTCAGGGTAGATATAGAAGCATTAGATTTCAGTATATGCACCTGTTAAATATGTTAGGGTTTTACCTGCTATTTTTATTGACGCACAGATAACTCGATATGTATTAACTAATTCATGAGATGATTCGCCAATGTGGCCAAATAGGAAGAACAGAGGAGAAGAACGAGGAGAAAGCTTAAGTGTGGCTCGGGCACCTCATATTATGTTTGTTTTGTGTGAACTCAATTGGCTCTTAGGCATTTCATTGAACACCTCATGTTCATAGGAAGGGAGATCAAAGTAGCACACGCCATCCACCTTCTATGAGGGAAAAACAGAGGAGAGGGCGGGCAGGGGCAAGGGTATATATAGGAAAATTTGTACTCCCAGTTGGTGCCTAAAACCGGGACTGAAGACACACCTTTAGTCCCGGTTGGAGACACCAGCTGGGACTAAAGGGTGTCGCGCTAAAAGTCCTATTCAAACCGGGACTAATGCCTGCCAAGCCCCACCTGGTTCGTAACGCCACCGGGACTATTGCTCCAATCCGGCTAGAACCAAAGCCCTATTTTCTACTAGTGGTGGCTGAGGAAGTCCTGGATTAAGGGGTCCTTGGACGGCCGGACTATGTAGCATGGGCCGGACTATTGGGCTATGAAGATACAAGACAGAAGACTCTCTCCCATGTCCAGATGAGACTCTCCTTGGCGTGGAAGGCAAGCTTAACTCTCAGATATGAAGACTCCTTCCTCTGTAACCGACTTTCTACAACCCTAGTCCCCTCCAGTGTCTATATAAACTGGAGGGCTTAGTCCATAGAGGCAATCATAATCATATAGGCTAGACTCCTAGGGTTTTAGCCATTATGATCTCGTGGTAGATCAACTCTTGTAATACTCATATTCATCAAGATCAATCAAGCAGGAAGTAGGGTATTACCTCCACATAGAGGACCCAAACCTGGGTAAACATCATGTCCCCCGCCTCCTGTTACTATCAACCTTAGACACACAGTTCGGGACCCCATAACCGAGATCCTCCGGTTGTGACACCGACATTGGTGCTTTCATTGAGAGTTTCGATGCGTCGTCACCAAAAGGTTTGATGGCTCCGTCAATCATCTACAACAATGCAGTCCAGTGGAGGTTTTTCTCCCCGAACAGATCTGCGTATTCAGCGGCTTCGCACTGCGGGCCAACTTGCTTGGCCATCTAGAGCAGATCGACAGCTACACCCCTGGCCATCAGGTCAGGTTTGGAAACTTGAATTACGTTGCCAATATCCGTGGAGATTTGATCTTCGATGGATTCGAGCCCATGGTAGCCGCTCTCCGCCACCATGATGAACATGACCTAAATCTGTCATCGGGCCGTGCCTAGGAGATAGCGCCTATAACCGCTCTGGCCCTAGATCCGGAGCACATTGCGCCGTCCGAGGACGGGAAGCTCAACCCCGCCACGGAAGCCGCAGGCCCAGCGGCGTTAGAGCAGCACACAGATCCAACCTAGAGCGGGGCCTGTGTCACCGGAACCACAGATTCGTCTCCGGCCATAGGTTCCAAACCGCGTGCATCCACGCTCATCGAACCTGATCAGGTGTTGATCATTGAGTTTAGCTCTGCGGACATCTTTCAGCAGTCACCTTTAGGCGATGTGCTAAACTCATTAAAAAAACCTCTCCTTATCAGGGGACTCTCGGCCGAACTATATCCGGTTTGTGTTGGAAGCTGATGACGGAGAATCCGCTTCCCACCAACCACCCACTTCATAGCCACTATCGAAGACTTTACTGACATGCTCGATTAAGGCTCCGAAGACATCGACGGTATGGATGACGATGCCAAAGAGCAGCAGGCACAAAAACCACCGCTTACTGGGCGCTGGACAGCCACCTCCTCATATCATGTATACATGGTGGTGAAGGAAATATGCCCTAGAGGCAATAATAAAGTTATTATTTCTTTCCTTATATCATGATAAATGTTTATTATTCATTCTAGAATTGTATTAACCGAAAACATAATACTTGTGTGAATACATAGACAAACATAGTGTCACTAGTATGATTCTACTTGACTAGCCCATTGATCAAAGATGGTTATGTTTCCTAGCCATAGACATGAGTTGTCATTTGATTAATGGGATCACATCATTAGGAGAATGATGTGATTGACTTGACCCATTCCGTTAGCTTAGCACTTGATCGTTTAGTACTCTGCTATTGCTTTCTTCATGACTTATACATGTTCCTACAACTATGAGATTATGCAACTCCCGTTTACCGGAGGAACACTTTGTGTGCTACCAAATGTCACAACGTAACTGGGTGATTATAAAGGAGCTCTACAGGTGTCTCCGAAGGTACATGTTGAGTTGGCGTATTTCAAGATTAGGATTTGTCACTCCGATTGTCGGAGAGGTATCTCTTGGCCCTCTCGGTAATGTACATCACTATAAGCCTTGCAAGGAATGTAACTAATGAGTTAGTTACGGGATGATACATTACATAACGAGTAAAGAGACCTGCCGGTAACAAGATTGAACTAGGTATTGAGATACCGATGATCGAATCTCGGGCAAGTAAGATACTAATGACAAAGGGAACAATGTATGTTGTTATGTGGTTTGACCGATAAAGATCTTCGTAGAATATGTCGGAGACAATATGACCGGAGACGAGTCTCGGTCATGTCTACATAGTTCTCGAACCCGTAGGGTCCGCACGCTTAAAGTTCGATGACGGTTATATTATGAGTTTATGTGTTTTGATGTACCGAAGGTAGTTCGGAGTCCCGGATGTGATCACAGACATGACGAGGAGTCTTGAAATAGTCAAGACGTAAAGATCGATATATTGGATGACTATGTTCGGACAGTGGAATAGTTTCACGTGGTTTTAGACATATACCGGAGTACCGGGGGGTTACCAAAACCCCCGGGGGCTTAATGGGTCTCATGGGCCCTAGGTGGAGAAGAGGAGGGGCGGCCAGGGCAGGCCGCATGCCCCTCCCCCTCTAGTCCGAATAGGACAAGGAGGGGGGCGCCCCCCCCCCCTTCCTTCCTCTCCTCTCTCCCTTCCTTCCCCTCTCCTACTTGGACTAGGAAAGGAGGGAGTCCTACTCCCGGTAGGAGTAGGACTCCTCCCTGGAACACCCTCTCCTGGCCGGCCGCCCCTCCCCCTTGGTCCTTTATATACGGGGGCAGGGGGCACCTCTAGACACAACAATTGATCTCTTGATCTCTTAGCCGTGTGCGGTGCCCCCCTCCACCATATTCCACCTCGGTAATATTATAGCGGTGCTTAGGCGAAGCCCTGCGTCGGTAGCATCATCAACACTGTCATCACACCATCATGCTGACGTAACTCTCCCGCAAAGCTCTGCTGGATCGGAGTTCGTGGGATGTCATCGAGCTGAACGTGTGCTGAACTCGGAGGTGCCGTACGTTCGGTACTTGATCGGTCGGATCGTGAAGATGTCTGACAACATCAACGGCGTTGTGCTAACGCTTCCGCTTTCGGTCTACGAGGGTACGTGGATAACACTCACCCCTCTTGTTGCTATGCATCACCATGGTCTTGCGTGTGCATAGGATTTTTTTGAAATAACTACGTTCCCCAACAGTGGCATCCGAGCCAAGTTTTATGCGTAGATGTTATATGCACGAGTAGAACACAAGTGAGTTGTGGGCGATACAAGTCATACTGCTTACCAACATGTCATACTTTGGTTCGGCGGTATTGTTGGATGAAGCGGCCCAGACCGACATTACGCGTACGCTTACACGAGACTGGTTCTACCAACGTGCTTTGCACACAGGTGGCTGGCGAGTGTCAGTTTCTCCAACTTTAGTTGAACCAAGTGTGGCTACGCCCGGTCCTTGAGAAGGTTAAAACTGTAGTAACTTGACGAAATATCATTGTGGTTTTTATGCGTAGGTAAGAACGGTTCTTGCTAAGCCCGTAGCAGCCACGTAAAACTTGCAACAACAAAGTAGAGGACGTCTAACTTGTTTTTGCAGGGCATGTTGTGATGTGATATGGTCAAGACGTGATGTGATATAAGTTGTTGTATGAGATGATCATGTTTTGTTGAAGTTATCGGCAACTGGCAGAAGCCTTATGCGCCAAATAATTTCTTTAGTTTATCGCTATGCAATAGCAATAGTTGCAAGAGCAATAGTTGGCGAGACGACCATGTGACGACGCATTGATATAGATCAAGATGATGGAGATCATGGTGTCATGCCGGTGACGATGGAGATCATGACGATGCTTTGGAGATGGAGATCAAAGGCACAAGATGATAATGGCCATATCATGTCACATATTTTGATTGCATATGATGTTTATCTTTTATACATCTTATTTTGCTTAGTTCGACGGTAGCTTTATAAGATAATCCCTTACTAAAATTTTAAGGTATAAGTGTTCTCCCTGAGTACGCACCGTTGCGACAGTTCTTCGTGCCGAGATACCACGTGATGATCGGGTGTGATAAGCTCTATGTTCAAATACAACGGGTGTAAGATAGTTTTGCACACGCAGAATACTCAGGTTAAACTTGACGAGCCTAGCATATGCAGATATGGCCTCGGAACACTAAGACCGAAAGGTCAAGCGTGAATCATATAGTAGATATGATCAACATAGTGATGTTCACCATTGAAAACTACTCCATCTCACGTGATGATCGGACATGGTTTAGTTGATTTGGATCACGTGATCACTTAGATGATTAGAGGGATGTCTATCTAAGTGGGAGTTCTTAAGTAATATGATTAATTGAACTTTAATTTATCATGAACTTAGTCCTGATAGTATTTTGCAAATTATGTTGTAGATCAATAGCTCGTGTTGTTGATTCCCTATGTTTTATATGTGTTCCTAGAGAAAACTAAGTTCAAACATGATAGTAGCAATGATGCGGACTGGGTCCATGATCTGAGGTTTATCCTCATTGCTGCATAGAAGAATTATGACCTTGATGCACCGCTAGGTGATAGACCTATTGCAGGAGCAGATGCAGACATTATGAATGTTTGGCTAGCTCAATGTGATGACTACTTGATAGTTTAGTGCACCATGCTTAACGGCTTAGAATCGGGACTTCAAAGACGTTTTGAACGTCATGGTCCATATGAGATGTTCCAGGAGTTGAAGTTAATATTTCAAGAAAATACCCGAGTTGAGAGATATAAAGTCTCCAACAAGTTCTATAGCTAAAAGATGGAGGAGAATAGCTCAAGCAGTGAGCATGTGCTCAGATTGTCTGGGTACTACAATCGCTTGAATCAAGTGGGAGTTAATCTTCCAGATAAGATAGTGATTGACAGAGTTCTCTAGTCACCATCACCAAGTTACTTGAACTTCGTGATGAACTATAGTATGCAAGGGATGACGAAAATGATTCCCGAGCTCTTCGTGATGCTGAAACCGACAAAGGTAGAAATCAAGAAAGAGCATCAAAGTGTTGATGATTGACAAGACCACTAGTTTCAAGAAAAGGGCAAAGGGAAAGAAAGGGAACTTCAAGTAGAATGGCAAGCAAGTTGTCACTCCTGTGAAGAAGTCCAAGGCTGGACCAAAGCCTCAAACTGAGTGCTTCTACTGCAAAGGAAATGGTCACTGGAAGCGGAAATACCCTAAATATTTGGTGGGTAAGAAGGATGGCAAAGTGAAAAAGGGTATATTTGATATACAAGTTACTGATGTGTACCTTACTAGTGTTTATAGTAGCCGCTGGGTATTTGACACTTGTTCGGTTGCTACAAATTAGTAACTCGAAACAAGAGTTATAGAATAAAAAAGATTAGTTGAGGGTGAAGTGACAATGAGTGTTGGAAGTAGTTCCAAGATTGATATGATCATCATCGCACACTCCCTATACTTTTGGGATTAGTGTTAAACCTAAACAAATGTTATTTGGCGTTTGCGTTGAGCATGAATATGATTTGATCATGTTTATTGCAATACGGTTATTCATTTAAAGTCAGAGAATAATTGTTGTTCTGTTTACATGAATAAAACCTTCAATGGTCATACACCCAATGAAAATAGTTTGTTGGATCTCGATCGTAGTGATACACATATTCATAATATTGATGCCAAAAGATGCAAAGCTAATAATGATAGTGCAACTTATTTGTGGCACTGCCGTTTGGGTCATATCGGTGTAAAGCGCATGAAGAAACTCCATAAAGATGGATTTTCGGAATCACTTGGTTATGAATCATTTGATGTTTGCGAACCGTGCCTTTTGAGCAATATGACTAAAACTCCATTCTCCGGAACAATGGAACGAGCTACTGACTTGTTGGAAATAATACATGCCGATGTATGCGGTCCAATGAGTGTTGATGCTCGTGGTGAGTATCGTTATTTTCTGACCTTCACAAATGATTTGAGCAGATATGAGTATATCTACTTAATGAAGCACAAGTCTAAAACATTTGAAAAGTTCAAAGAATTTCAGAAGTGAAGTGGAGAATCATCGTAATAAGAAAATAAAGTTTCTGCAATCTGATCGTAGAGGAGAATATTTGAGTTATGAGTTTGGCCATCATTTAAAAACAATGTGGAATAGTATCACAGCTCATGCCACATGGAACACCACAGCGTAATGGTGTGTCCGAATGTCATAACCGCACTTTATTGGATATGGTGCGATCTATGATGTATCTTACCAATTTACCACTATCGTTTTGGGGTTACGCATTAGAGACAGCTACATTCACTTTAAACAGAGCACCGTCAAAATCCGTTGACACGACGCCTTATGAACTGTGGTTTGGCAAGAAACAAAGTTGTCATTTCTTAAAGTTTGGGGCTGTGATGCTTATGTGAAAAAGTTTCAACCTGATAAGCTCGAATCCAAATCGGAGAAGTGCGACTTCGTAGAATACCCAAAGGAAACTATTGGGTACACCTTCTATCACAGATCCGAAGGCAATTTATTCGTTGCTAAGATGGATCCTTTCTAGAGAAGGAGTTTCTCTCGAAAGAAGTGAGTGGGATGAAAGTAGAGCTTGATAAGGTAATTGTACCTTCTCTCGAATTGGAAAGTAGTTAATCACAGAAATCAGTTCTAGTGATTCCTACACCAATTAATGAGGAAGCTAATGATGATGGTCATGAAACTTCAGATTAATTTACTACAGAACCTCGTAGGTCTTCCAAAGTACAGTCCGCACCAGAGTGGTATGGTAATCCTATTCTGGAAGTCATGTTACTAGACCATGATGAACCTACGAACTATGAGGAAGCGATGATGAGCCCAGATTCTGTGAAATGGCTTGAAGGCCATGAAATCTGAGATATGATCCATGTCTGAAAACAAAGTGTGGACTTTGGTGGAGTTGCCCGATGATCTGCAATCCATATTGTATAAATGGATCTTCAAGAGGAAGACAGACGCTGCTAGTAGTGTTACTATCTACAAAGCTCGACTTGTCGCAAAAAGTTTTTTCAACAAGTTGAAGGTGTTGAATACGATGAGATTTTCTCACTCGTATCGATGCTTAAGTCTGTCTGAATCATGTTAGCAATTGCCACATTTTATGAAATCTGGCAAATGGATGTCAAAACTGCATTCCTTAATGGATTTATTAAAGAAGAGTTGTATATCATACAACCAGAAGGTTTTGTCAATCCTAAAGGTGCTAAAAAAGTGTACAAGCTCTGGTGATCCATCTATGGACTGGTGCAAGCATCTCAGAGTTGGAATATACGCTTTGATGAGTTGATGAAAGCATATAGTTTTATACAGACTTGCTGTAAAGCCTGTATTTACAAGAAAGTGAGTGGGAGTACTACAACCTTTCTGATAAGTATATGTGAATGACATATTGTTGATCAGAAATAATGTAGAATTTTTCTGGAAAATATAAAGGAGTGTTTGAAAGGAGTTTTTCAAAGAAAGACCTCGGTGAAGCTGCTTACACTTTGAGCATCAAGATCTATAGAGATAGATCAAGACGCTTGATAAGATTTTTCAATGAGTACATACCTTGATTTTGAAGTAGTTCAAAATGGAACAGTCAAAGAAGGTGTTCTTGCATGTGTTGCAAGGTGTGAAATTGAGTAAGACTGAAAGCCCGACCATGGCAGAAAATAGAAAGAGAATGAAAAGTCATTCCTTATGCCTCATTCATAGGTTCTATAAAGTATGTTATGCTGTGTACTAGACCTATTGTATACCTTGCTCTGAGTTTGGCAAGGGAGTACAATTTTGATCTACGAGTATATCACTGGACAGCGGTCAAGAATATCCTTAGTGACGACTAAGGAAATATTTCTCGACTATGGAGGTGATAAAAGAGCTCGTCGCAAAAGTTACATCGATGCAAGCATTTTACATCGATCTAGATGACTCTAAGTCTCAATCTGGATACGTATTGAAAGTGGGAGCAATTAGCTAGAGTATCTCCGTGCAGAGCATTTTAGACATAGAATATTTGCAAAATACATACGGCTCTGAATGTGACAGACCCATTGACTAAATTTCTCTCACGAGCAAAACATGATCATACCTTAGTACTCTTTGGGTGTTAATCACATAGCGATGTGAACTAGATTATTGACTCTAGTAAACCCTTCGGGTGTTGGTCACATGAAGATGTGAACTATGGGTGTTAATCACATACATATGTGAATATTGGTGTTAAATCACATGGTGATGTGAACTAGATTATGTGGGAGACTAAAGGAAATATGCCCTAGAGGCAATTTATTATTTATTTCCTTATATCATGATAAATGTTTATTATTCATGCTAGAATTGTATTAACCAGAAACATAATACTTGTGTGAATACATAGACAAACAGAGTGTCACTAGTATGCCTCTACTTTACTAGCCCATTGATCAAAGATGGTTATGTTTCCTAGCCATAGACACGAGTTGTCATTTGATTAACGGGATCACATCATTAGGAGAATGATGTGATTGGCTTGACCCATTATGTTAGCTTGGCACTTGATCGTTTACTATTCTTCTATTGCTTTCTTCATGACTTATACATGTTCCTACAACTATGAGATTATGCAACTCCCGTTTACCGGAGGAACACTTTGTGAGCTACCAAATGTCACAACATAACTGGGTGATTATAAAGGAGCTCTACAGGTGTCTCCGAAGGTACATGTTGAGTTGGCGTATTTCGAGATTAGGATTTGTCACTCTGATTGTCAGAGATGTATCTCTGGGCCCTCTTGGTAATGTACATCAGTATAAGCCTTGCAAATAATGTAACAAATGAGTTAGTTATGGGATGATACATTACAGAACGAGTAAAGAGACTTGTCGGTGACAAGATTGAACTAGGTATTGAGATACCGACGATCGAAGCTCGGGCAAGTAACATACCGATGACAAAGGGAACAACGTATGTTGTTCTGCGATTTGACCGATAAAGATCTTCGTAGAATATGTGGGAGCCAATATGAGCATCCAGGTTCCGCTATTGGTTATTGACCGGAGATGAGTCTCGGTTATGTCTACATAGTTCTCGAACCCGTAGGGTCCGCACACTTAAAGTTCGATGATGGTTATATTATGAGTTTATGTGTTTTGATGTACCGAAGGTTGTTTGGAGTCCCGGATGTTATCACGGACATGACGAGGAGTCTCGAAATGGTCGAGACGTAAATATCGGTATATTGGATGACTATGTCCGGACACCGGAATAGTTTCGGGTGGTTTTGGACATATACCGGAGTACTAGGGGATTACCGGAACCCCCGGGTGGATTAATGGGCCTCATGGGCCCTAGGTGGAGAAGAGGAGAGGCACCTAGGGCAGGACGCGCGCCCCCTCCCCCTCTAGTCCAAATAGGACAAGGAGGGGGGCGGCGCCCCCCCCCCTTCCTTCCTCTCCTCTCTCCTTTCCTTCCCCTCTCCTACTTGGACAAGGAAAGGAGGGAGTCCTACTCCCGGTGGGAGTAGGACTCCTCCCTAGTGTGCCCTCCCCTGGCCGGCCGGCCCTCCCCCTTGTTCCTTTATATACGGGGGCAGGGGGCACCTCTAGACACAACAATTGATCTCTTGATCTTTTAGCCGTGAGCGGTGCCCCCCTCCACCATATTCCACCTCGGTAATATCGTAGCGGTGCATAGGCGAAGCCCCGCGTCGGTAGCATCATCAACACCATCATCATGCCGTCCTGCTGATGGAACTCTCCTGCAAAGCTCTGCTGGATCAGAGTTCATGGGACGTCATCGAGCTGAACGTGTGTTGAACTCGGAGGTGTCGTACGTTCGGTACTTGATCGGTCGGATCGTGAAGACGTACGACTACATCAACCGTGTTGTGCTAACGCTTCCGCTTTCGGTCTACGAGGGTACGTGGACAACACTCTCCCCTCTCGTTGCTATGCATCACCATGATCTTGCGTGTGCATAGGAATTTTTTTGAAATTACTACGTTCCCCAACAGGTGGATACACACAAAGAGAGCAACAACGACAATGAAAAGGATCCAGTCGAGGATAGGCCTCCTGAGATATAGCTAAAGCGCCAACGTCAGCGGCACCGCTCTAAACCACACCGTGGAAAAAACAGCAATACCGGCACTGGAGAAAATAATACTCCAGATGATGCCGAAGACAACGAATACCCCGTTGAGCCTACTTCCAAACAGGATGAACAGGAGGATGGGCGAGTCAGCCCTAATGAAAAGGCCATTAACAAAGACTTGGAGGACAGTAATTATCTTCCACTCTCCGAGGATGAGGCGAGCCTCGGCGATGAAGACTTTATCATGCCGGAGGAGCCCGTCGATCAGGAGCACTTCAAGCGCCGACTAATAGCCACTGCAAGGAGCCTGAAAAAGAAGCAGCACCAACATCAAGCTGATCAAGATCTGCTCAACGATAGATGGACTAATGTCCTAGCAGCCGAAGAATACGGCCTCGAGCGCCAAACCAAAAGTTACTCAAAGCGCAAATTGTTACCCCAATTCAATGTTGAGGCGCTGGAGCCCGTCCTACCAGCGCGTAATGCGGCTGACCGACCACCACGTGGCCGGGACAAAGCGGCAACTCAAGACGAATACCAGCCTGCACTACCTCACCGTAAAAACAGAGACACAATAGCTTGGCGAAACGCATTTGACCTGCGGCATGATCTGGAAAATAGAACGGGTCAGACCAGATCGATCTATGGATCATGGGGAAGTGCCCCTACGCGCGACGATGGCCATCCGACCGGACGTGACAATCATAACCATGCCTGGTCCAAAAACCGCAGATGAACTCCATCCGAGCTATGTCTCGACTTGGCCAAATATAGAGGCGCTGCACACCCCCTTTTCTTCACTGATGAAGTAATGGAACATGAATTCCTGGAAGGGTTTAAACCCGTGAACATCGATTTATATGATGGGACAACTGACCCTGTGGTATGGATTGAGGATTTTCTTCTCCATATTCATATGGCCCGCGGTGATGATCTTCACGCCATCAAATACCTCCCGCTAAAACTCAAGGGACCAGCTCGGCAACGGTTGAACAATCTGCCCAAAAACTCCATTGGCAGCTGGGGGATTTGGAAGATGCCTTCCTCGACTACTTCCAAGGTACATACGTCCGACCATCGGATGTCGACGAATTAAGTCAGATAGTTTAACAGCCCGGAGAGTTAGCCAGGAAATTCTGGACTAGGTTCTTAACTAAAAAGAACAAGATCATCGACTGCCCGGATGACGAAGCCCTAGCGGCCTTTAAGCATAGCACCCGCGATGATTGGCTAACCCGTCACCTCGGCCAAGAAAAGCCGAAGTCCATGGCAGCCCTCACGGCACTCATGACCAGCTTCTGTGCGGGTGAGGATAGTTGACTGGCCCATAGCAATAACAACACAAGCGAACCTGGCACTTCTGAAGCCAGAAATAGCAACAGCAAGCCCCGACACAATAGACACAAGCGTCGAAACAACGGTGACAAAACCGAGGACACGGCGGTCAATGCCGGATTTAGTGGCTCTAAGTCCGGTCAGCGGAAGAAGCCATATAAAAGAAATAATTCGGGCTCGTCCAGCTTGGACCGCATACTCGATCGTCCATGTTAAATCCACGACACTCCTGATAAACCAGCCAATCATACCAACAGAGACTATTGGGTTTTTAAACAGGCCAGCAAGTTAAATGCCGAGAACAAGGAGAAGGGGTCGCAAAGTGAGGACGATGATGAGGAGCCCCGGCCACCTAACACAGGGGGACAAAAGAAGTTTCCCCCCAAGTTAAAACGGTGAATATGATATACGCTACCCATATCCCCAAGAGAGAGAGCAAGCGCGCGCTTAGGGACGTCTACGCGATGGAGCCAGTCGCTCCAAAGTTCAACCCATGGTCGTCCTGCCCGATCACTTTCGATCGCAGGGACCATCCGACCAGTATCCATCATGGCGGTTCAGCCGCACTAGTCCTTGACCCAATCATTGATGGATTCCATCTTACGCGAGTCCTCATGGATGGCAGCAGCAGCCTAAAACTGCTCTATCAAGATACAGTGCACAAAATGGGTATTGATCCCTCGAGGATCAAGCCCACAAAAACCACCTTTAAAGGTGTCATACAAGGTGTAGAGGCCCGTTGTACGGGCTCAATCACACTGGAGGTGGTCTTCGGATCCCCGGACAACTTCCGAAGCGAAGAGTTGATCTTCGATATCGCCCCCTTCCGCAGTGGCTATCACACACTGCTCGGACGAACCGCATTCACTCGATTCAATGTGGTGCCACACTACGCTTATCTCAAGCTCAAGATGCCGGACCACGCGGTGTTATAACAGTCAATGGAAACACGGAACGCTCCCTCCGTACCGAGGAGCACACCGCTGCTCTTGTAGTAGAAGCACAGAGCAGCCTTTTCAGGCAGAACCTTAATTCGGCAGCCAAGCTCCCAGACACTGTCAAACGAGTCCGAACTACTCTGCAGTAGGACAGTCCAACTCGTCAAGAGCTTGACTAGCAATTCGTCCTCCGTCCCAGTCCCAATCAAACGGCGGCATTCGTACCGCGCGTACATAACTACACACTCAAAATACCATGGGCATAGACAGAGGCACAGCTAGATCGTGGTCCATAATACGGCTCAACCTCTCCTAAACCCACATACTTTCACTTTTTCTTTTTCTTTTCAGGTTTCTTTTCTCCCAGGCCTTTCCTGGTAGCCTGATTGTCGGACCTATCAAGGGACGGATACACCAAGACGGCAAGAAGCATTGACGTATAAGGGAATTTCCAGGTGGTCTCTTTAAACGACTGTTATGCTTGTTTTAAGGACCCGCACGCAGCTCTCCCTTGGTTGTGGCATGTTAAATAGCCCTGTTGCTTATCGCACTACTTGTACAATTACGTTTTGACGTATTAATCAAACTATAATGGAAAATAGTTAGCGGCCAATTTCTGCGGCATTAGCCTATTACTTCATTTTTTTGATATTCTTATCAATTGCACCCGTACACTCTAGTACGCCTTAATCGCCAGGGGCTTCATTACGCCCCATAATATGGCAACAAAGTCCGAACACTTTTTTACAGTATAGTTTGGCACCCCGAACTTTAGCATTATATGCATCGGCTCTGAATCATGTCTTTGCTCAATAGTTGGGTTGCCCGGCTCCTGTGCTTACTACCTTATGTTCCGCTATATCGGCTAGGGTAGTAAAGGGAGAACTACTGCGATTGTGTCCTGGTTCATCTAGATGAGCACCTCAGTAGAGAAAGTCGAAAACTAACTGTCATGATGCGGCGCGAGCCGGTCAGCTGTTCGAGAGGTTTCAAATCTTTTGCGATTTTTCCGCATTATGCGATGAACCGGTTTTTATCCGATCAGGTGTTTATAGCACCCCGAGTTAGGATTTACGAATACTAGGGGCTGTGCCTAAATTTCTATTGTCAAACTCCTATGGCTAAGTGAGGGGATAAAGCCATATAGTCCGATTGCCTGGTTCGTTGCGCTAAACACCTCCTTTAAGGACCAAACTTTGGGATAAAGAGTGTTTCGATTCATCCCGAACAACCCCGTACTACCTACGTCGGGGCTGAAGTCGACGACTGGCCAACTCTCAGATTTAACAAAACGGCCGCACAGGAGGTAAAATTTTAAATAACATGCATTATATTACATAACGGCTCTGTTTTCATAATACAGGAAGGGACAGGATGACATGAATATATTCATTCAAAGATAATATCCTTAACACATTGCTCCGCCACAATGCGGGATCCCTCCAGGACATCGTTAAAATACCGCTCGGGCGTGCGGTGCTCCTTGCCCGCGGGCGGTCCCTCGGTCACAAGCTTCACGGCGTCCATCTTCACCCACTGCATCTTGACTCGGGTGAAAGCCATTCGCACGCCTTCGATGTAGACTGCCTGCTTGATGGCATCAAGCCGAGGGCAGGCATTGGCCAGCCGCTTCATGAGCCCGAAGTAGCTGCTGGGTATGGCTTCGGCAGGCCGTAGCCGGATTATTAAATGCTTCATGGATAGTTCGGCCACCCTATGCAGTTCGACTAGCTATTTTAGCTGATCACTAAAGGGCACCGGATGTTCTGGCGCAAGGTATCGTGACCAAAACAGCTTCTCCGTGGAGCTCCCCTCTTCGGCTTGGAAGAACTCCACAGTGTCTAAAACGCTGCGTGGCAGATCCGCAAACACCCCTGGAGAACTCCAAATCCGGGTGAGTAAGAGGAACCTTTTCTTCACATATTTGCTCTACATTATAAAGGCCTTACGCGCCGCGATTTTTCTGGCCTCCTGGACTTTCTGGAGGGTGCCCTGGGCTTCAACCCGGGCATCATGTGCGCTTTGGAGGGACTTGGCAAGTTCAGACTCTTGATCCACAATGTTGCGCTCCAAGGACTTGCATTTCTTCACGGCGTCCTGGAGCTCCTACTGGACCTCACCGACCCTAGCCTCATGCTTTTCGCGGGCGGCTTGTTCCTTGGCCTCTCTCTCCTTGGCCTCAGCCAGCGCCTTCTTGAGAGTCTCCACCTCGGTCACCGCTCCTACAAATAAAATGGCACTACAGTCATTACAAATCATCTATCCTTTCTGATATACAGAAGGTCATTGCATACCTTGTTTATCCTCTAGCTGCTTTTTCACGCGGCCGAGCTCTTCCTCGGTCCGCTCCAGACTCTGCTTCAGTCCGGAGACATCAGTAGCATGAGAGGCCGCAGCCATGAACGACGCCTACTTATTCATATGGACTCATCTGGTTAGTCTCCTGCGAAACTTGTTTGATCCTCTGTCCGGCTTTTCTTTTTGAACACCGGACAGTTCTCAGGGGCTACTGTCTATACTATGACATTCTTTTTACATAATTGCGTTGCGTACCTCAAAGCCTGTTAGAAGGCTTGTGCAGGCTTCGGTCAGTCCGTGCTTCGCAGACTGAATCCACTCAACCACTGTACCCATAAGGGTACGGTGTTCCTCAACAATGGAAGTGCCTTGGAGCGCTTCCAGCAAATTATCCAGTGCCTCTAGATGGACAGAGGTCACCAGTGGAATAGACGCACCTCCTTCTTTTGAAAGAGGTTGCTTTCCTGATTCCGGAGCCGTATGGGTCTTCGGAGTTTATTCGGCTGGGGGCCGAATTGGATATGGCCCCCATCGCCAGTATCCATGGGGATTTTCTCCCCCATGTGTCCGGAGGCCAAGGTTTCACCCTCTGGCGCCGCCTTGATGGCCTCCTGCGTCTCTCCCTGGCCTGGGGTCCTTCAGGACAACACATTGGCGTCATCCATGGCCTTTAGAGAGGAGACCGCTGGAAGGGACCCGCTGTCCATCGCCTTCAGGTCCAGCAAATTCCCCATCGATGAGGATTGCTAGAGGACGGAACGGGCCGGGCTACAGCACGTGATTTGACATGTTAAAACCATGAAGAAAAAAGGCCGGATATATGAGTGCATCTTCGAGTACTTACGATTCGGTTAGGGGCTTATCCCTAGGGCGCCATTCCGAGCTATTGTCGGTGTCTGCTGTGGAGTTGTCCGGGAGGGAGGCCTTCCCCCTCTTCGATGCTTCGGCCTCCAGACACGTGGAGGCCGCCCTCTTCTTCCTTCCTTCCTCAGGGGGAGAGTTGCTTTCCTCCTCCTCTTTTTCCTCGGCGACGGAGGAGTGAATCTCAGTGTCTTCGGACGTCATGTCCGAAGCACCCTTGCGACTGAGGCCACTTTTGGTCCCCTTGGCCTTCTTCTCCGGCACTTGATAGGGCGTCGGAACCAACATCTTCGTTAGAAGTGGAGTTGCTGGGTCTTCGGGCAGCAGAGCTGGAGAGTGAATCCGCTCCGCCTTCTTTGTACAACCCTGAAAGAATCAGTAGGGAGGCTTAGGCATCTTCCTCGAGTATGCAAGTAAAGGATACACCTTGAAAACATGAAAAAACTTACCAGACTAGCGGGATGGGCCAAGTTGTGCCCATGGTCCTCGGTTGTATCCGGCCACGTCTCGCTGGACATGAAAAGCACCTTCCAGATGTCTTTGTGTGTAGTGCCGAAGAACTCCTGCAAGGTCTGGTGCTTGGCCGGATCGTATTCCCACAAATGGCAAGTCCGGCTTTGGCACAAAAGGATCTAGCGAATTGTAACATCCCAAATCTTCAATTTGGAATGTTATACATAGGTCGTCATATGCATATAGTATTTGAGTTGCATTTTGGTTTGATCCTAGAAATTCTAAGCAACTCAAGGACCCACGGAGAGAGTTGGGGATTTCATTTATTTTTCATATTTGAATTTTCACAAATTTGAAACGACGATCATTTTGGTTTTAATGTTTTTCTCTCTAAATATTTTCACTATTAAAATAAAAGAGAGGGGATAAAATGACTTCTCCAAAACAAATATTGGAGGAAAAATGTTAAAATCAAATAAATATTTTATTCGTAATTTATTGCTATTTTATTTGAATTAGAAAAATATGCATTTTTCAAAATTGCATTGTTAGCCCAAATAAATGTTCACTTTGCCCGAAATATTATTAGAGGACCGTGAAAATTTATTTCGGGATTTTTGGACTTCGTTTAGTATTTATTTTATTTATTTTACTCCGTTCGTTTAAAAGAAAAGGTGTGAACCGACCTACGGGCCGTGCCCGAGCCGGACTCTCCCGCCGGCCCTTTAAAGGGCGAGGCCCGACCGCCCCGCCAGCCCATGCCACTGCTGCCCGAAACCCTAGCCACCGTCGCACGTTGCTGCCTTCCCGCCTGCGCCGCCGACCGCCGTCGCCACCCACCGGAGCCGCCCCGCCGCCCGCTGAGTCCGCCGCCCTTGCCAAAGCCCCTTGCCGGAGTTAGCCACCGCCGTCGTCGTTTTTTCGGTCTTAGAGAAAAAACCGTTTGGTTTTTAAAAAAAAACCTAGACTAGTTTTTTTTATTTTAGATTGGTTTTTTCGTGGTTAGATTAATTTGTGAACGTCTGTTCGTTAGCTCGTTTTAACGAATGAAATCGTTCATTTGTCTCTGTTAGCGGACGTTCGTTCAATAGATTTTTCTTTTTCTGTTTTATTTTCCCCAGGGACCTATCCATGATTATTTTTATCGCAGATTAGCCCCTGATCTTCAAACCCTCGCAACTTTTTAACCTTTGTCGGAATCCAGTGAAACCAATGCAAAAATCTTCGCCTCGAGCCCCTCTTTCTATTTAATCAACTTGAAAAGGATTTTAACAAACTAAAATTTGTATTCAAGCAGATTTGATTTGGATCTTCTTTTGAGCATAGTTTGAGTTTTGTAGCTCCGATTCGAGTGATTCTTTTTGCAAATTGAAGCTTTTCAATTGAACTTTCAGATTGGATCTTCTTATTTGATGTTTTACCCATGCATCTATGCTTGAGTGCTTATGTATGGTATTGTTTGTTTGTGATAGAATTCCCGAAGTGCGAAGCGTGCTACTACGAGTCTCTAGGGTTTGCAGATCGTCAGCAAGGCAAGTAACACTTTGATCATATCTTTTATTACCCAGTTTTTATGCATTAGTTCCAATCCTCAAATATTGCATTGTTAGGATCTAAATAACATGCGGGTTTGGGAAGTAGATGAGGGGTAGAATCTATTGCCCTTTTATTATCAAACTCTTGGGAGTTACCTTTACGTTATGATCCGACTGCTATGCTATGCTCGTAGACGTGGATTGGTTGACTGTATCCATGACAGATGTGAGAGTTGTTAATTAATGGTTAACTTAAGGTGCCTACTTAAATACACATTTGGTGGATTGGTTGTGGGCACCTGGAGAATCTAGTGTTATCCTAGGATATCCTTGAGTACCCGTGTGATCATCCTACGGTTCGCCACCCAGGCTCAAAGGGAAACTTCCGTGTGCAGCCACAAGCTATTATGGGCTCTAGCATAGTTGAGTACGTTGCATGACCTCTTTCAGTGGTGGGCTAGCAGATGTAGGGGAAAGCAGGTGTAACTGTCCACCCAGAGTAAAGAGTTAATCTTTCTGAAAGACTGTGTCTCGGTTATCCGTTTCTCAAACACCATGTAGTGCGAGAAACCCAACGGAGGAGATAGAGTCTTGTGGGGAAAAGTGCGCAAACCTCTACAGAGTGTACAAACTAATCATGGTTAGCCGTGTCCCCAGTTATGGACATGTTGAGTATCTCGTTCTTGGATTATCATGTTGATCTCATAACTCTAAATTTATTTTGTTGGGTAATTGATACTGTTTAGTTGGGACTGAGTCGGAGGAACCTTCTCAATGTTTAACAACCACCATGATAGTTAAATAAAATATATTCCTTTGTTGTAGGGGAAAATTGGCTTTATGCAAAACATTAACCATAGAGCTTTCCACCAGCCATATATGCATGTAGTGATAGCATTTATTTTGTTCAATGTTCTTTTGTGTTACATTGCCAGCATATTCCATATGCTGACTCGTTTCGGGCTGCAACATATCATATTGCGGACTTTTCAGACGAAGAGTAAGGTGTGCTAGGTCGTTGTCGTTCACTCAGCTGTGCCGTTGGAGTTGATGGACTCACTTTACATTCCAAGCCTTCTGCCGTTATCTTATTTAGATGGCCTTAAGCCATATTAATGTAACAAGTTCTCTTTTGAGACATTTGATGTAATAAGTGTGTGATTGAAACTCTGTTATAAATCCTTGAGTACTGTGTGTGTCAGCATTACCGATCCAGGGATGACACTTATGCACAGAGACTTAACCGTTTGAGGTTGGGTCGCTACAAGATGGTATCAGAGCACACGCTGATTATAGGACACGACCACTAAGTTAAACCATAGGTCACTCTTCTCTACTCATTTCTGACTCCTCTCCCTTTTCCACTCTATAGTATGGCAGACTCAAGGAACAAGTATACACAACTAGATGAATACACACCTTTTGGATGACACATGAAGGAAGTCACTAGGTACCTGAACATCGGAATACCAAGCTTCACCGGGACCTACATCGCCACTTTACCAGAAGAGGAGCGTTGGATGATATGAGTTTAAGTTCCAGGAAGGACATTCATGCCAGTTACTGAACCCATAGAGTTTTCCTTTGATGCACTAACCTGGAGTCTAGGAAAGAGCATGGCAGCCCACATCACCATGGGACGCATCGGCAAAGTTTATCACAAGGATCTTAAGGACACTATCTACCAGATATGTGGGCGCCGAGATGAGAAATGGGAGATGGTCAGCACCAGGAGGGACAGGTCCATTGCAGCTTTCATCTAGGAGTTAAACCAGCACATTCGTCGCTAGGAGAACCAGATGTGCGCAAGCATGATAGATCTGAAGAAGGTGATGACTAGGAACATGGAGCTAGAAGAGGAACTAAAGTCTACCTGCGACGGATATGAGGAGGAAATTACAATACTAGTGGAGAAGAATGATGACCTGACGAGGAAGCTAGGAGTATTCATGGGAGACCCCATGCCAGGAGGAGATGACGACCATTCCAAGGACATTCGTTCTGAGGACTACATCATCATAGACGACACTGACTTTGACCCCGATAGTATTGACGATGATTATGAAGCCGAAGCTGGAGCGGATATCTTGGAGTCTTCCACCGATTAAAACTTCTAGTCGACCACCATAATATTAGCAGTATACCCGATGTATATAATAATAGTCCGAGCACTTTTGTAATGATAGTTAGATCATTTGTATGCCCTTTTTGAATTGATTGGTGTGATATGAATGTGTTTGTCTCATGAGCATATGGGTAATGTTTTCCCTTTAGACCTCGTTCTATTCTGTTTTCTCACCTTTTCTAAACCCATCAGATGCCTCCGAGACGTGACAATGGATTTGCCTTCCCACCGGAGCTCACTCAGTTGATCGAGCAACAGAATACCCTGATGTAGCTTTTGGTTCAGAATCCGAACAAAGGCAACAACAACAACAACAACAACAAAAACAACAACAACAACAACAACAACCCACCACCACCACCTGTTGATCACTTAGCCCGATTCCTAAGGCTGAATCCACTGGTGTTCTCTAGTAGCACCAAGCCGATTGTTCCAGATGATTGGCTCCACAAGATTGGAAGGGAGCTGACCACTACAGGATGCACAGATGCGGAGAGAGTGCATTTTGCTGCATATCAGCTTGATGGACCTGCAGCATCATGGTGGGAGAATTTCGCAGCCCCTTGCACCATTGACACTTTTACATGGGATCAGTTTCAGCAGGCTTTCCGCACTGCCCATGTTTCAGCAGGAGGTATGAACATGAAGGAGCGTGAGTTTCACAACTTGTGCCAAGGAGGACGCACAGTGGGCCAGTATGTGGAGGAATTTCGTAAGTTAGCACGCTATGCCCCTGATGACGTAGCGACAGATGTCGCTAAGCAGGAGAAGTTTCTGGAAGGAATGAGTGATGAGTGGAGCATGCAGTTGATTGTGGCAACATTCAACAACTACCAGGAATTGGTAGATAGAACTCTTATGATTGAAGAGAAGCAGCAGCAGATAGAGAGCCGCAATAGGAAGTATGGACAAGGAAAGTACAATTTAGGAGCTTAGTAGAGACCAGTTTTACCCCGATCTCAGGAGGACACATTCACCATAACCATGGAGGCCACACTACCAATGGAGGAAGTTCGCATAACCATAGTGGACCCAAGAATGGGAATGGGAATGGAGGAAGCAGTAGTCAGAATTGCCCCAACCAGGCAACGCCCGCCAAGAAGGATCTAAGTCACATTACTTGTTTCAAGTGCGGGAAGAATGGACACTACACAATCGAGTGTTCTGAAGCAAAGAATGGAAATGGCAATGGAAGCTGTGGGAAGAAGCCCAACCCTTTCAACAGAGGACAAGTGAACCAGGTTAGCGTGGAGGAGGTTGAAGAGCAGCCAGATGCAGTTATTGGTAAGTTTTTGGTGAAGTCATTTACTGCAATCGTTCTTTTTTAAACTGGTGCATCGCATTCATCCATATCAAGGGATTTTTGGATAAGTATAAGTTGCCCACCAAAGTTCTTAGGACACCTATGTTAATAAGCTCGCCAGCAGCAGAGCATATGGCAAGCCAAGGATGTTTTTAGATGCCATTGACCCTAGATAGGCATGTTTTTCCCTCGGATTTAATAATTCTAGAGTCGCAAGGGTTGGATGTGATATTGGGCATGGATTGGTTATCAATGTATTGGGGAAACATTGATTGCGCCAATAAGTCAATTATGCTCACCACCCGAGAAGGAAGAAGGATCAAGTATGTATCCCGGCATGTGCCGAAGAGGACCCAAGTGAATTCCTTATCAGGAGTTGTACAGGAGGAAGTACCAGTGGTGAAGGATTACCCCGACGTATTTCTAGAAGAGTTACCGGGCATGCCACCGGATCGAGACATTGAGTTTTTGATTGAGCTATTTCCAGGCATCGGGCTAATATCAAAGAGACTGTATCGGATGCCCGCACAAGATCTGGAGGAAATTAAGAAGCAGATAAAGGATTTACTAGAGAAAGGTTATGTACTACCAAGTTCATCACCTTGGGGAGCCCCAATGCTTCTAGTGGAGAAGAAGGATGGATTGTTGAGGATGGTTGTTGATTATCGTGCATTGAATGAAGTGACGATCAAGAACAAGTACCCACTGTCGATGATCAATGATTTGTTTGATCGGTTGCAAGGAGCTAAAGTATTTTCCAAGATTGATCTGCGATCAGGATACCATCAGCTGAAGATCCGAGAGCAGGATATACCTAAGACAACTTTTACCACAAGGTACGGGCTATATGAGTATATCGTTATGTCATTTGGTCTGACTAATGCGTCTGCCTATTTCATGAACATGATGAACAAAGTGTTTATGGAGTTTTTGGATAAGTTCGTCGTGGTGTTTATTGATGATATTTTGGTCTACTCGAAGAATGAAGAGGAGCACAAGGAACATTTACGTTTAGTTCTCGAGAAGCTCAGGGAACACCAGTTATATGCCAAGTTCAGCAAATGTGAGTTTTGGTTGAAGGAATTTGGATTTCTTGGACATGTTATATCCGGAGAAGGAATAGCAGTAGACCCTACCAAAGTTGTTTCTGTGACTAAATGGGTGGCACCCACATCAGTTGGAGAGATCAGGAGTTTTGTTGGACTTGCAAGATATTATCGGAGGTTCATTGAGAATTTCTCCAGGATTGCAAAGCCCATGACAGAGTTCTTGAAGAAGGACACCAAGTTTAAATGGACTGAGGAGTGTGAAGCCAGTTTTTAGGAGTTGAAGAAACGTTTGGTTACAGCCCCAGTGCTGATTCTTCCAAACCAACGAAAGGATTATCAAGTATATTGGAATGCTTCATGTCGAGGACTTGGAGCAGTGCTTATGCAGGAGAGAAGAGTTGTTTCATATGCCTCAGGATAGCTAAAACCTCATGAGCTGAATTGCACTACTCATGACTTGGAGTTAGCAGCCGTAATGCATGCATTGAAGACATGGAGACATTTTTTCATCGGAAACCACTATGAGGTATACTCGGAGCATAAGAGGTTGAAATATATCTTCATGCAGAAGGAGTTAAAACTCAGGCAAAGGTTAAGGATTATGATATGAAATTGCACTATCATCCCGGAAAGGCTAATGTAGTGGCCAATGCATTGAGTTGCAAGAGTTATGTTAATACGCTCATGACCGGAGGATTACCGAAGGAGTTAGCAGAAGATCTTCGCGAGCTATGTTTGGAAATAGTTCCCAGATTACGTAGCAGCATTGGAAATTCAGTTCACTTTGATGGGTAAGATCAAAGAAGCCCAGAAGACTGACAAGGAGATTGCTGAGATAAAGGAAAGGATGAGTAAAGGAAAGGCGAAAGGATTTCGTGAGGATGAGCATGATACTTTATGGTTTGAGGACCGCGTATATGTGCCTAATGACCCCGAGATCAGGAAGTTGATTCTGCAGGAGGCCCATGATTCACCGTATTCGATTCATCGAGGAAACACAAAGATGTATTTGGATTTGAAAGAAATTTTCTGGTGGACATGAATGAAGAAGGATATTGACGAATATGTAGCAGTATGTGATGTATGTTAGAGAGTTAAGGTAGAGCATTAGAAGCCAGCTGGATTGCTACAGCCATTGCCGATACCCGAATAGAAGTGGTACAAGCTTGGCATGGATTTTATCACTGGATTGCCCAGGACTCGTTCAGGCTATGACTCTATCTGGTTTGTAGTTGATCGGTTGATGAAAGTAGCTCATTTCATCCCAGTGAAGACCACCTATACGAGCGCTAAGTTGGCAAATATATACATGACCAGGATCGTATGTCTGCATGGAGTTCCGAGGACCATTGTATCAGCTAGAAGAACCTAGTTTACCTCAAAGTTCTGGATTCAGTTGTATGAGACTTTGGGTACAAGGCTAGAGTTCAGTACAGCCTTCCGTCCACACACAGATGGACAGACCGAGAGAGTCAATCAGATTCTAGAAGACATGTTGAGAGCTTGTGCGCTAGATTATGGATCTAGTTGGGACGACAACTTACCGTATGCAGAGTTCTCTTATAACAACAGTTATCAAGCCAGTTTGAAGATGGCCCCTTTCGAAGCTTTGTACGGAAGGAGGTGCAGGACACCATTATTGTGGGATGAAGTTGGAGACCGTCAATTGTTTGGACCAGATTTGATCAAAGAGTCTGAAGAGAAGGTTAAGATAATTCAAGATAGACTAAAGGTAGCCCAGTCCAGGCAGAAGAGTTATGCGAATTCTAAACGCAAGGAGACAGTTTACAAAGTCGGAGACAGAGTATACCTTCGTGTGTCCCCACTTCGAGGACTTAAGCATTTTGCAGTTAAGGTAAAGTTAGCCCCGAGATTTGTGGGACCATACCGAGTGTTGGAACGTATGGGAGAAGTTGCTTACAAGCTGGAATTGCCAGAAGGATTTTCAGGAGTTGACGACGTGTTTTACGTTTCCTAGTTGAAGAAGTGACACGCAGAGATGGCCGACATTCCTCTGAGAGATACAGTGCCACTGGAAGCAATTCAGCTGGATAGTGATTTGACCTGTGTGGAGAAACAAATGAAGATTCTCGAGTTTGCCAGCTGAGTCACGCGCAACAAGGTTATCAAGTTTTGCAAAGTTCAGTGGGGCCACCTGATACGTCTCCGTCGTATCTACTTTTCCAAACACTTTTGCCCTTGTTTTGGACTCTAACTTGCATTATTTAAATGAAAGTAACCCGGACTGACGCTGTTTTCAGCAGAACTGCCATGGTGTTATTTTTGTGTAGAAATAAAAGTTCTCGGAATGACCTGAAAATCCACGGAGCAACTTTTCAGAATTAATAAAAAATACTAGCGAAAGAATCAGCGTTAGGGGGCCCACACCCTGTCCATGAGGGTGGGGGGCGCGCCCCCTCCCTCTAGGTGCGCCCCCCGGCCTCGTGGGCCCCCTGGACGTCCACCGACCTCAACTCCAACTCCATATATTTGCTTTCACGGAGAAAAAAATTAGAGAGAAAGTTTCATCGCGTTTTACGATACGGAGCCGCCACCAAGCCCTAATCTCTCTCGGGAGGCTGATCTGGAGTCCGTTCGGGGCTCCGGAGAGGGGGATTCGTCGCCGTCATTGATGATGATACAGACCTAGGGTAGGGTCATAGGCCTAACCTATACGCCCTACCCAAGGTCACTGCCTTAGAAGCAATGAAGCTCAAGAGACAGCAGGGAGTACCCAGGAAAGTGTTGAGTGAGATCCACTCGACCAATCAACCACTCGGGTACCCCACCTTCCCGAAGTCACACGTACAGTCAACCACTCGACCATACAAGAAATCACTCAACCTACTGAAGACCAGGAGTCACTCAGAACAGCAACATGCAAGCATTCACTCCGTAGTCTTTAAGGTCATTTAAGGCACTTAAGACTGGCATTACCAGTAACACATCAATCTTTATGTACACTAAACCCTCTGTAACGGGGGATGGTTGGGGTCCTGGCGAACTCTATATAAGCCACCCCCCTCATCTGGCACAAGGGTTCGCACCCCCTGTAACACACACACACACACTCATATATTCCAGTCGACCGCCTCCGGGCACCGAGACGTAGGGATTTTACCTCCTCAGAGAGGGGTCTGGACTCGTAAACACTTGCGTACAATCTTATCGTAGCTAGGACCTTGCCTCCTCATTCGTACCCTCTATACTTACTGTCAAACTTAGTACCACGACAGTTGGCGCCCATCATGGGGCAAAGCGTCTTAGCGACTTCCGGCGAGGTTGCATTTTCTTCGACCATCATCAACATGGTTTCCGGTGGCGATTTGGTCATGGGTCGTGAGTTCCGACTCGGCGCGCTCACTTACGTCACCGACGACTCCGCCTGGCTCCAGAAGGCTCCCCTCGATGTCGAGGCCCTCCCGGCTCGTGGCTCGGCGCACTTCCGTGTGAGTTCCTGCGGTGTCCTCCTTAGGCAGCCATCTTCACCATACCAGTCGGTCGTCACGCTGTCGACTCACTCCGTTGGACGCCACCGCAAGCGGCCTTGTCGTTCGCGGCTCCAACGATGGGTGAGACACGCAGTGGCTCGTCAGCTTTTCACCCCCCAAATCGCGTCTATTGAGCCCGACATGTATTCTTGCGGATCGGTCGACCTATCGACTAATTTCACAGATACTCTTTCTGAGAGCGGGAGTTGTGATCCCGCGGCAGAAGTCCTCATGTTTGACTCCCATCTCGGTCCGCCTGGCTTCCGTCGCAGCGGCGACAGCAGCAGAAGCGCTGGTCCGTCACTCGACCATGAAGAGTACCAGCCCCAACCTCTCAGTTCGCAGCAGAGGGAGGAGCTACACCGCCGCAACATGGAGGCTCTCCAGACCCTCATCATAGGGGAAACCGCCAAGGCCCGGGCCTTGGAAACGGTGCGCTTGGCCACTCTGGCTGAGCGCACTTGTTTAGAGAATATCCAACATTCTCTCAACAAGCATGCTCGTCGAGTGATTCCCGAGTCCAGTCAACGTCCACGACAGTTGTTTCCGCCGGAAAATCACGTATTCCGTACACCGATTCAGAATTTGGCAGCCACTGCACATATTGCAGAGTCTATTCAGTCATCTCGTTCAGAGGCTGGGAGAGGCCTGGGGCAGATCAGAATGTTGCTCCGAGCAGCGGGGACCAGAACTCTTCTGTTTCCCAGTCGCGGAACAAAATCCATAGTAGATCGGTGAGATCAGATACCGTTCAGTCGGCTCATAGTCCTAGGTCCCCTTTGCGACAGGGAGGCCGTGATCACCGCCAGGACCAGTACCTAGGAAGATCTCATGACGAATATGATCGTGAGTATGCCTGCGACAACTACCGTCGAGCACCTTCACCCCTTCTGAGCGACGGGTCATATGCGCCCCGGCGCAATGACGACAGGCATCCGTATGGGAACGACCGCAGAATTCTAGTCGACCCTTAGAGAACATGGCTTTGACGCAAGGTGTGTCCTTGTGCAAGGTTTGGTCGACCGGAACAGAGCATACAGAGAAAGGTTGGATTGGAACAGACCCAGTGGGGGCAGAGTCCATGTTTCCGGCCCCGAATGTTTCGGAAGGGCCTTCAAAGCTGCTGAGATACCCCATAACTTCAGACTGGCGACTGGCGTCAGTAAGTTTACAGGCGAGTCAAAGTCCGATACTTGGCTCGAAGACTACCGAGTGGCCATGCATATCGGTGGCGGCAGCGGTGAGGTGGCCATGAAGCACCTTCCTCTGATGCTTGAAGGGTCTGCCAGAGCTTGGCTAACTCAATTGGCCCCTGGGAGTATTTTGAGTTGGGATGAGTTAGCCCGAGTGTTCACCAGAACATTTGAGGGCACTTGCAAGAGACCTGCCGGTCTACCAGAGCTACAGCATTGCGTGCAAAAACCAAATGAAACCCTGAGGGACTATATCTAGAGATAGATCACTCTGCACCACACAGTGGAAAATGTGTCAGATCATCAAGCAGCCTGTGCTTTCAAGGAAGGCGTTCGCTACAGAGAGCTTGTTTTGAAATTCGGCCAGATAGGAGATATGTCTTTGACTCGGATAATGGAGATAGCTACTAAATATGCTAACGGCAAAGAGGAAGACCGGCTTCGGAGTGGCAAGCACAAAACAGTCGCCCAGGACACCGGAGGAGGAAATTCCAGTCGGAAGCAGAAGCGAAAGGCAGAGGCAGCAGGTCCTGCCGAGGCATGATAACCCACAAGTATAGGGGATCGCAACTGCTTTCGAGGGTAGAGTATTCATCCCAAATTTATTGATTCGACACAAGGGGAGCCAAAGAATATTCTCAAGTATTAGCAGTTGAGTTTTCAATTCAACGACACCTGGATAACTTAGTATCTGCAGCAAGGTATTTAGTAGCAAAGTAGTATGATAGTAATGGTAACAGTGGCAAAAGTAAAGATAGCAGTTTTGTAGTAATTGTAACAGTAGCAACGAAAAAGTAAATAAGTGAAGCACAATATGTGAAAAGCTCGTAGGCATTGGATCAGTGATGGATAATTATGTCGGATGCGATTCCTCATGTAATAGCTATAACATAGGGTGACACAGAACTAGCTCCAGTTCATCAATGTAATGTAGGCATGTATTCCGAATATATTCATACATGCTTATGGAAAAGAACTTGCCTGACATCTATTGTCCTACCCTCCTGTGGCAGCGGGGTCCTAGTGTAAACTAAGGGATATTAAGGCCTCCTTTTAATAGAGTACCGGACCAAAGCATTAACACATAGTGAATACATGAACTCCTCAAACTACGGTCATCACCGAGAAGTGTCCCGATTATTTTCACTTCGGGGTTGTCGGATCATAACACATAATAGGTGACTATAGACTTGCAAGATAAGATCAAGAACTCACATATATTCATGAAAACATAATAGGTTCAGATCTGAAATCATGGCACTCGGGCCCTAGTGACAAGCATTAAGCATAGCAAAATCATAGCAACATTAATCTCAGAACATAGTGGATACTAGGGATCAAACCCTAACAAAACTAACTTGATTACATGGTAAATCTCATCCAACCCATCACCATCCAGCAAGCCTATTATGGAATTACTCACGCATGGTGGTGAGCATCATGAAATTGGTGATGGAGGATGGTTGATGATGACGACAGCGACGAATCACCCTCTCCGGAGCCCCGAACAGACTCCAGATCAGCCCTCCCGAGAGAGATTAGGGCTTGGCGGTGGCTCCGTATCGTAAAACGCGATGAAACTTTCTCTCTGATTTTTTTCTCCGTGAAACAGAATATATAGAGTTGGAGTTGAGGTCGGTGGAGTATCAGGGGGCCCACGGACAGGGGGTCACGCCCAGGGGGAGGTGGCGCGCCCCCCACCCTCGTGGATAGGGTGTGGGCCCTTGATTCTTTGCCAGTATTTTTTATATTTTACAAAAGTTATCTCCGTGGATTTTCAGGTCATTCCAAGAACTTTTGTTTTCTGCACAATAAACAATACCAGGGCAGTTATGCTGAAAACATCGTCAGTCCGGGTTAGTTTCATTCAAATCATGCAAATTAGAGTCCAAAACAAGGGCAAAAGTGTTTGTAAAAGTAGATACATTGGAGACGTATCAACTCCCCCAAGCTTAAACCTTTGCTTGTCCTCAAGCAATTTAGTTGATAAACTGAATGTGATAAAGAAAAACTTTTAGAAACTCAATTTTCTCTTGTTGTTGTAAATATGTAAAGCCAGCATTCAAATTTTTAGCAAAGATATTGAACTAACCATATTCACAATAACACTTAGGTCTCATATTTACTCATATCAATGGCATAATCAACTAGCGAGCAATAATAATAAAACTCGGATGACAACACTTTCTCAAAACAATCACAATACGATATAACAAGATGGTATCTTGCTAGCCCTTTCTGAGACCGCAAAACATAAATGCGGAGCACCTTTAAAGATCAAGGACTGACTAAACATTGTAATTCATGGTAAAAGAGATCTAGTCAAGTCATACCCAATATAAACTAATAGTAATGCATGCAAATAACAGTGTGCTCTCCAGCGGGTGCTTTTTAATAAGAGGGTGATGACTCAACATAAAAGTAAATAGATAGGCCCTTCGTAGAGGGAAGCAGGGATTTGTAGAGGTGCCAGAGCTCGATTTTAAAATAGAGATGAATAACATTTTGAGCGGCATACTTTCACTATCAACGCAACAACTATCAGATGGCGATATCTTCCATGCTACATACATTATAGGCGGTTCCCAAACAGAATGGTAAAAGTTTATACTCCCCCACCACCAACAAGCATCAATCCATGGCTTGCTCGAAACAACGAGTGCCTCCAACTAGCAACAGCCCTAGGGGAGTTTTGTTTAATTATTTTGATTTGCTTTGTTTTTTTTTATCATGGGACTGGGCATCCCGGTTATGAGCCATTTTCTCGTCAATGAGGAGCGGAGTCCACTCCTCTTGAGAATAACCCACCTAGCATGGAACATACAGACAGCCCTAGTTGAAACATGAGCTGCTCGAGCATACAAAACATAATTTCACTTGAAGGCTTGGAGTTTGGCACAAACAAATTTACTTGGAACACCAGGTAGATACCGCATATAGGAAGGTATGGTGGACTCATATGGAATAACTTTGGGGTTTATGGAGTTTGGATGCACAAGCAGTATTCCCACTTAGTACAAGTGAAGGCTAGCAAAAGACTGGGAAGCGACCAACTGAGAGAGCGACAACAGTCATGAACATGCATTAAAATTAATTTACACCAAGTGCAAGCATGAGTAGGATATAATCCACCATGAACATAAATATCATGCAGGCTATGTTGATTTTGTTTCAACTACATGCGTGAACATGTGCCAAGTCGAGTCACTCAATTCATTCAAAGGAGGATACCATCCCATATACCACATCACAATCATTTTAATAGCATGTTGGCATGCAAGGTAAACCATTATAAGCTCCTAGCTAATTAAGCATGGCACAAGCAACTATAATCTCTAAATGTCATTGCAAACATGTTTATTCATAATAGGCTGAATCAGGAACGATGAACTCATCATATTTACAAAAGCAAGAGAGGTCGAGTTCATACCAGCTTTTCTCATCTCAATCAGTCCATCATATATCGTCATTATTGCCTTTCACTTGCATGACCGAATGGTGTGTATAATAATAATAGTGCACGTGCATTAGACTAAGCTGGAATCTGCAAGCATTCAATTCAAGAGAGAAGACAAAGTAATATGGGATCCAAGTTAAATCAACAATCATGCATATGAGAGCCACTAAACATTTTCAATATGGTATTCTACTGTTGACCCCCAAAGGAAAGAAAAGAAAAATAAAACTATTTACACGGGAAAGCTCCCAACAAGTAAAGAAGAAGAACGAGAAATCTTTTTGGGTTTTCATTTAAATTACTTCTACAATCATGGAAATTAAACTAACTAATTTTTTTGGTTTTCTTAAGGCTTATCAAACACACAAGAAGAAAGCTAGAAAAAGAAATTAAACTAGCATGGATAATACAACGAAAGAGTATGAGCACCGACAACTAGAATAGTGTGTGAACATGAATGTAAGGTCGGTGAGACATACATACTCCCCCAAGCTTAGGCTTTTGGCCTAAGTTGGTCTAATGCCAGGGATAGCCTGGCTGATATCTGAAGTTATAGCCGGGGTCGTACTGAGATGCAGCATCTAATGCCTTTTGAGTTGCAGCATGTTGACGAGCTGCCTCCTCTCTCCCCTCGTGTTCAGCTGCCTCCTCCCTGTTAACAACATATCTTTGTTTTGCCTGGTAATCAAAAAGGGAAGGAGCAGGGAGAGTAACATGGACAGCGCGATGTCTGTCGAAGATTAGTCGATACTGGAGGAATTGTTCATTCCTCACAAGAAAACGGTGTGTGACCATAGCGTCAAAATCTAAATAAGTGGGAGGTAACACCATATCACCATCTCGTGGGGGTATACCAAGATAATTAGCAACACGGGTCGCATAAATTCCTCCGAATAAATCTCCAGATATACCATTATTATGCAACCTACGTGCAACTATTGCCCCCAAGTTATAATCTTTATTACCTAATACAGCACTCTTGAGGACATAAAGATCAGGGACACACATGTGACATGCTTCATCTTTACCGTTAATGCATCTACCGATGAGGAGAGCAAAATAATGTATAGCAGGAAAATGAATGCTCCCTATGGTAGCTTGTGCTATATCCCTAGATTCTCCCACAGTAATACTAGCGAGAAAATCCTTATATTCAGATTTGTGGGGTTCATGAACATTGCCCCACTGTTGGAGTTTGCAAGCAGTAGTAAAATCTTCTAAGTCCATGGTATAAGATTCATCATAAATATCAAATAGGACATTCTGAGAATTACACGAAGATGAAAATTTAAACCTTCTCACGAATGAATTAGTCAATTGGTAGTACTGAGGACACTTATCTTGTATGAAGTCCTCAAGATCGGCATTATGCACATATGCATCAAATTCATCCTTGATCCTGCATTAACCATAAACTCATCTTATGGCCATTCACAGGCCCGCACTTCCGCTTCCCTTGCTGGTTCATTATTTTGCTCGCGCATAGCATGCCTAGGTCCTCTCTTAATTGAGGAACCACCTTGGTACATTCTCCTGGACATATTTCTTTCTCTGATTTTTTTTTGAAATTTTTAGTAACTTCAAAATAAAAGTGAATCAACTAAACAAGATTGGTAGAAACTACTCCCACAAGTGCCTAGAGCCTATATCATGCATTAGAATTAGTTGGGACCTCATAAATTTGACATGCAAGCTCAAGAACAGGGTCACCTATGCAGCAAAAATTTGCAATGAATAAAGCACTAGAACAAAAACTAATTGGACCAATGGAGGAGTCACATACCAAGCAACAATCTCCCAAAGCAGTTTTGTGAATGGAGCTTTGAGCAAGGAGATCAAAAATCACAGCAAAATGAGATAGAACTCATGCTTGAGCTGGATGGGGATTTTTTTGGGAGGAAGATGGAGTGTGTGGGTGCAGGAATAAGTGGAGGGGGGCCACCGTGGGCCCACGAGACAGGGGGCGCGCCCAGGGGGTGTGGCGCGCCCTCCACCCTCGTGGCCAGGTGCTTGCCCCCCTGTAGTGTTCTTAGTGCCTAAAATCCTTAAATATTCCCTAAAAATCATACTGATTTTGCAGGGCATTTGGAGCACTTTTATTTTCAGGATATTTTTTATTGCACGGATAATTTAGAAAACAGGCAAATAATACTATTTTTTGCTTTTTTATTCTAAATAACAGAAAGTAAAAAGAGGGTACAGAAGGTTGTGCCATCTAGTTTCATCCATCGCATGATCATCAAAATGAATCCACTAACAAGGTTGATCAAGTCTTGTTAACAAACTCATTCTGAATAACACGGAACCGGAGAAATTTCGAATAACACTAGGTTACCTCTACGGGGATATGCACATCCCCAACAATAAGAATATCATACTTTTTCTTGACAGTAGGGAGAGGAAATTCAAAACCTCCAATAATGATAGTTGGAACTTTTCCAATGGAATTGATGCTATGAACTTGAGGTTGTTTCCTCGGAAAGTGTACCGTATGCTCATTACCATTAACATGAAAAGTGACATTGCCTTTGTTGCAATCAATAACAGCCCTGCAGTATTCAAAAAGGGTCTACCAAGGATAATCGACATACTATCGTCCTCGGGAATATCAAGAATAAACAACATCCATTAAGATAGTGACATTTGCAACCATAACAGGCACATCCTCACAAATACCGATAGGTATAGCAGTTGATTTATCGACCATTTGCAAAGATATTTCAGTAGGTGTCAACTTATTCAATTCAAGTCTATGATATAAAGAGAGAGGCATAACACTAACACCGGCTCCAAGATCACATAAAGCAGTTTTAACATAGTTTCTTTTAATGGAGCATGGTATAGTTGGCACCCCTGGATCTCCAAGTTTCTTTGGTATTCCACCTTTAAAAGTGTAATTAGCAAGCATGGTTGAAATTTCAGCTTTCGGTATCTTTCTTTTATTTGTAATGATATCCTTCATGTACTTAGCATAAGGATTTAATTTAAGCATATCAGTTAAGCGCATACGTAAGAAGATAGGTCTAATCATTGCAGCAAAGTGCTCAAAATCCTCATCATCCTTTGTCTTGGATGGTTTAGGAGGAAAGGGCATGGGTTTCTGAACCCATGGTTCTCTTTCTCCACCGTGCTTCCTAGCAAAAAAATCTCTTTTATCATAATGTTGATTCTTTGATTGTGGGTTATCAAGATCAACAGCAGGTTCAATCTCTACTTGATTATTATTGCTAGGTTGAGCATCAACATGAACATTATCATTAACATTATCACTAGGTTCATGTTCGTTGCCTGATTGCGTTTTAGCATCAGAAATAGAGGTATCATTAGGATTCTCAGGTGTGTCTATAACAGGTTCACTGGAAGCATGCAAAGTCCTATCATTTTTCTTTTTCTTCTTTTTAGAAGGACTAGGTGCATCTAAATTATTACTCTGAGAATCTTGTTCGATTCTCTTAGGGTGTCCTTCAGGATGCAAAGGTTCCTGAGTCATTCAACCAGTTCTAGTAGCCACTCTAACAGCAAAGTCATGTTTATTATTTAATTTATCAAGAAAATCACTTTGAGCCTTAAGTACTTGCTCAGCTTGAGTGGTAACCATGGAAGCATATTTGCTAATGAGTTTAAGTTCACCTTTAACTCTAGCCATATAATCACTCAAGCGTCCTATCTTGAAAGCATTATTCTTTAATTCTCTACCAACATAAGCATTAAAACTTTCTTGTCTTGTCATAAAGTCATCAAATTCATCTAAGCATGGGCTATGAAATTTAGTAGATGATATTTCAACTTTATCATATCTATAGAGAGAATTTACCTTTACTACCTGTGTCGGGTTATCAAGATAATGTGTTTCTTCAACAGGCGGTATATTAAGACCATGTATTTCTTCAATAGGAGGTAAATTCTTAACATCTTCAGCTTTTAGAACCTTTTTCTTTCATTGATTTCTTTGCCTCTTGCATATCTTCAGGACTGAGAAATAGAACGCCCCTGTTCTTCGGAGTTGGTTTAGGAATAGGCTGAGGAGTTGGATCAATTGGCTCAGGAAGAGTCCAATTATTTTCATTAGTCAACATATTATTCAATAACAATTTAGCTTGGTCGACTGTTCTTTTCCTGAAAACACAATCAGCACAACTATCCAAGTAGTCTTTGGAAGCATCGGTTAGTCCATTATAAAAGATATCAAGTATTTCATTTTTCTTAAGAGGGTGATCAGGCAAAGCATTAAGTAATCGGAGAAGCCTCCCCAAGCTTGTTGGAGACTCTCTTATTCGATTTGCACAAAATTATATATTTCCCGCAAGGCAGCTTGTTTCTTATGAGCAGGGAAATATTTAGTAGAGAAGTAATAAATCATGTCCTGGGGACTACGCACACAAACAGGATCTAGAGAATTAAACCAAGTTTTAGCATCACCCTTTAATGAGAATGGAAATATCTTAAGGATATAGTAATAGAGGGACTTCTCATCATTAGTAAACAAGGTGGCTATATTATTCAACTTGGTAAGATGTGCCACAACAGTTTTAGATTCATAGCCATAAAAAGGATCAGATTCAACCAAAGTAATTATCTCAGGATCAACGGAGAATTCATAATCCTTATCAGTAACACAGATAGGAGAAGTAGCAAAAGCGGGGTCATGTTTCATTCTAGCATTAAGGGATTGCTGCTTTCGTTTAGCTAATAACTTCTTAAGATCATATCTATCATTGCAAGAAAAAATAGCTCTAGCAGCTTCCTCATCCATAACATAACCCTCAGGAACAATAGGCAATTCATAATTAGGGGGAGAACCTTCATCATCACTATCATCAATAATTTCGTTCTCAATAATTTCATTCTCTCTAACCCTAGCAAGTTGTTCTTCAAGATATTCACCTAATGGCACAGTAGTATCAAGCATAGAAGTAGTTTCATCATAAGTATCATACATAGCAGAAGTGGCATCATATCGGAATTCATAGCAGTAGCAGGTTTAGGTGTCGCAAGCTTACTCAAAATAGAAGGAGAATCTAGTGCAGAGCTAGATGGCAGTTCCTTACCTCCCCTCGTAGTTGAGGGAAAAATCTTAGTTCTTTCTTCTTTCAAGTTCCTCATAGTGATCAGCAAATATAAATCCCAAGTGACTCGAAGAATAAAGCTATTCTCCCTGGCAACGGCGCCAGAAATTAGTCCTGATAACCCACAAGTATAGGGGATCGCAACAGCTTTCGAGGGTAGAGTATTCAACCCAAATTTATTGATTCGACACAAGGGGAGCCAAAGAATATTCTCAAGTATTAGCAGTTGAGTTGTCAATTCAACCACACCTGGATAACTTAGTATCTACAGCAAGGTATTTAGTAGCAAAGTAGTATGATAGTAATGGTAACAGTGGCAAAAGTAAAGATAGCAGTTTTGTAGTAATTGTAACAGTAGCAACGGAAAAGTAAATAAGCGAAGCACAATATGTGAAAAGCTCGTAGGCATTGGATCAGTGATGGATAATTATGTCGGATGTGATTCCTCATCTAATAGCTATAACATAGGGTAACACAGAACTAGCTCCAGTTCATCAATGTAATGTAGGCATGTATTCCGAATATAGTCATACGTGCTTATGGAAAAGAACTTGCATGACATCTTTTGTCCTACCCTCCCGTGGCAGCGGGGTCCTAGTGGAAACTAAGCGATATTAAGGCCTCCTTTTAATAGAGTACCGGACCAAAGCATTAGCACATAGTGAATACATGAACTCCTCAAACGATGGTCATCACCGAGAAGTGTCCCGATTATTGTCACTTCGGGGTTGTCGGATCATAACACATAATAGGTGACTATAGACTTGCAAGATAGGATCAACAACTCACATATATTCATGAAAACATAATAGGTTCAGATCTGAAATCATGGCACTCGGGCCCTAGTGACAAGCATTAAGCATAGCAAAGTTATAGCAACATCTATCTCAGAACATAGTGGATACTAGGGATCAAACCCTAACAAAACTAACTTGATTTCATGATAAATCTCATCCAACCCATCTTCGTCCAACAAGCCTACGATGGAATTACTCACGAACAACGGTGAGCATCATGAAATTGGTGATGAAGGATGGTTGATGATGACGACGGCGGTGAATGCCCGTCTTCGGAGCCCCGAACAGACTCTAGATCAGCCCTCCCGAGAGAGATTAGGGCTTGGCGGCGGCTCCGTATCGTAAAACGCGATGAAACTTTCAATCTCATTTTTTTCTCCGGGAAAGCAAATATATAGAGTTGGACTTGAGGTCAGTGGACGTCTAGGGGTCCCGCGGGGCAGGGGGCGTGCCTGCCACCCTCGTGGATAGGGTGTGCCCCCCTGGCCTTGATTCTTTCGTGAGTATTTTTATATTTTCCAAAAGTTATCTCCGTGGATTTTCAGGTCATTCTGAGAACTTTTGTTTTGTGCACAATAAACAACACCATGACAGTTCTGCTGAAAACAGCGTCAGTCCGGGTTAGTTTCATTCAAATCATGAAAATTAGAGTGCAAAACAAGGCCAAAAGTGTTTGGAAAAGTACATACGTTGGAGACGTATCAAGGCAGCGGTGTTGAATCAAGGAAAGTTCAAAGGGAAACCTAAAGGGCCTTGGACCCCCAAGAAGGTGAAGGATCATGAAGGAAATGATGTGATGGATTTGCCCTGTCATATTCACACCAAGAAAGATGTGGATGGGAACCTGATTCTCCCCAAGCATACCACTCGACAATGTCGACTCCTAATCCAGAGCTTCCAAGAGAGTAAACCCAGTGATAAGGACAAAGAGCCTGAGAAGGAAGGAGTGGATAAGGATGATGGCAGTGGTTATCCCAATATCAATGCCACCTTGGTGATTTTTGCCGATATTGAGAGCAAATGTCGACTGAAGGTCATTAACAGAGAAGTAAACATGGTTGCTCCGGAAACACCGAGATATCTGAAGTGGTCAAAGGTCCCCATTACATTCGACCAGTCTGACCACCCGACACGCGTAGCTACCCCTGGGCGGCAGGCGCTGGTGGTCGACCATGTCGTGGGAGGCACCCGACTGACTAAGGTCCTGATAGATGGTGGCAGTGGCCTGAATATTCTGTATGCAGAAGCTCTCAAAGGAATGGGCATCCCGATGTCCAAACTCAGCAAGAGTAACATGCGGTTCCATGGGATCATACCAGGAAAGAAAGCCGAATCACTCAGCCAGATCACTCTCGATGTGGTTTTCGGCGATGAGAATAATTTCCGCAAGGAGAAGTTGACGTTTGAGGTAGTGGATTTCCAGAGTGCATATCATGCCATTCTGGGTAGACCTGCTTATGCTAGCTTTATGGCTCGACCGTGCTATGTTTACCTCAAGATGAAGATGCCTGGCCCCAGAGGCATAATAACGGTTTTCGGTAACCGTTAGAGAGCAGAAGATTGTCTTTAAGATGGAGCAAAAATAGCAGATAGCAGCAGTAGAGTTCCAAGAATATCAGAAGACGGCAGATCCGAGTGATTTGCTGCGTGCTAAGAGGCCTACCTCGGAGTCCGCATTTCAGTTGGCCGGAGAGACCAAGCCAGTCAATGTTCACCCGACCAATCCCAATGCCGCTCCGACTCATATCTCAACGACGCTCGACAGCAAATAGGAAGAAGTGCTCATCCAGTTCCTCCGTGAGAACTGGGACATCTTTGCATGGAAACCATCTGACATGCCAGGTGTACCCAGGGGACTGGCTGAGCATCGTTTGCGAGTCGATCCAAAAGTGAAACCCATCAAAGAACACCTTCGTCGGTCCACCACGAAGAAGAGAAAAGCCATTGGCGACGAAGTGGCTCGGCTCTTGGCCGCTGAGTTTATCTGCAAGATATACCACTCCGAGTGGCTCGCCAATGTTGTTATGGTTCCCAAGAAGGATATCACTTCGAATGTGTATTGACTTCAAGCACATCAAGTGGGCCTACCCGGAAGTTCATTTTCCTCTACCCCGCATCGATCAGATTGTCGACTCGACTGCGGGATGTGAGCGACTATCCTTCCTGGATGCTTATTCCGGGTACCATTAGATCCATCTGTATGGACCTGAAGAGATAAAAACAGCTTTCATCACCCCATTTGGATGTTTTTGCTATGTCACTATGCCCTTTGGCCTCAAGAATGCTGGTGCCACATTCATGCGCATGATCCAGAAGTGTCTGCTCACTCAAATCAGTCGAAATGTGGAAGCATACATGGACGACATACTGGTTAAGTCACGCAAAGGTTCCGACCTGTTGACTGACCTTGCTGAAACCTTTGCCAACCTGAGAAGGTATGATATCAAGCTTAATCTGTCGAAGTGCACATTTGGAGTCCCAGGAGGAAAGTTACTCAGTTTTCTCATTTCCGAATGAGGGATCGACGCAAACCCAGAAAAGATTGGTACAATCCTCCAAAGAAACGCCCAGTGCGCGTGCATGACGTTCAGAAGCTTACTAGTTACTTGGCTGCTTTGAGCCGATTCATCTCACGCCTCGGTGAAAAGGCACTGCCTCTTTACCGACTGATGAAGAAGTCTGACAAGTTCGAGTGGAATGACGAAGCTGAAGCAGCGTTTGCAGAGCTCAAAGCCCTGCTTTCCACCCAGCCGGTGCTTGCTGCTCTGGTTAGCAAAGAGCCTTTGCTGCTTTACACTGCAGCCACAGGACAAGTTGTTAGCACAGTGCTCATGGTTGACCAGGAAGAAGAAGGCAAGGCCTTCAAAGTTCACCGCCCCGTGTATTACATTTCAGAAGTGTTAACCCCATCCAAGCAGAGATATCATCACTATCAGAAGCTTGTTTATGGGATTTAGCTGACCGCGAAGAAGGTTGCACATTATTTCTCTGATCACTCAATTTCAGCCATCAGCGATGCTCCATTATCAGAGATTCTGAATAACAGAGATGCAACTGGTCGAGTGGCAAAGTGGGCGATTGAACTTCTTCCTTTGTATATCAAGTTTGAGGCAAAGAAGGCCATTAAGTCTCAAGCAATTGCAGATTTCCTTGCAGAGTGGACTGAACAACAACAGCCGATCCAAATTCAGTCGGAACATTGGACCATTTTCTTTGATGGATCCAAGATGATTACTGGCTCTAGTGTAGGAGTGGTTTTAGTATCCCCACGAGGAGACAGGCACAGTTATGTGCTCCAGATTCACTTTGACTCTTCAAACAATGAAGTTGAGTATGAGGCACTACTATATGGGTTGCGTATGGCCATTTCACTCGGCGTCCGGCGCCTGATGATTTACGGCGACTCAGATTTAGTGGTTAACCAAGTGATGAAGGAATGGGACGTCAGGAGTCCCTCAATGACAGGTTACTACAATGCAGTAAGAAAGCTAGAGAAGAAGTTTGAGGGACTGAAGCTCCACCAAATACCACGAATCAAAAATCAAGCTGCTGATGATCTGGCGAAGATAGGTTCCACTCGGAAGCCTATCCCCAACAATGTGTTCTTGGAGCATCTCCATACCCCGTGTCACGCCCAATATGCGACCCTATCCAAAAGGAACTCGAAGGTCCCACCAAGGATAGACCCGTATATTGAAACGCTTTTGCAAGGTGGATATCATTACATCAACATTACATAATAGATGGGGATACATACATAAGGCATACAATGCCGCACAAATACAACAATACAATACATAAGAGCATCATCCGACTACGGATGAATCACAAACAGAAGCTCAAACGACATCCACCCTGCTAGCCTAGGCTGCCGACCTGGAACCTATCCCCTGATCGAAGAAGTAGAAGAAGAACTCAACGCAAGCAAGCATCGCTCTCGCGTCATGATCATCACATAACCTGTACCTGCAACTGTTGTTGTAGTAATCTGTGAGCCACGATTACTCAGCAATCCCATTACCATGGGTATCAAGACTAGCAAAGCTTAAAGGAAAGGAAGGGGTGAAGTGGTGAGGTTGCAGTAGCGACTAAGCATATATGGTGGCTAACATACGCAAATGAGAGCGAGAAGAGAAACAAAGGAACGGTCGTCAACTAGCAATGATCTAGAAGTGATCCTGAACTCCTACTTACGTCAAACATAACCCAGAAACCGTGTTCACTTCCCGGACACCGCCGAAAAGAGACAATCACGGCTACACACGCGATTGATGCGTTTTAATTCGGATCTGGTGTCAAGTTATCTACAACCGGACATTAACAAATTCCCATCTGCCTATAACCGTAGGCACGGCTTTCGAAAGATTATACCCTGCAGGGGTGTCCCGACTTAGCCCATGACAAGCTCTCACGATCAACGAAGGAATAGACCTTCTCCCAGGAAGACCCGATCAGACTCGGAATCCCGGTTTACAAGACATTTCGACAATGGTAAAACAAGACCAGCAAGACCGCCCGATGCGCCGACAATCCCGATAGGAGCTGCAGATATCTCGTTCTCAGACAAACACCGGATGAGCAATCCGTACAACTAAAAACAGACCTCAAGTTTCCCTGAGGGGGCGCTGCAGAGGGCTCTAGTTCGGACCAACACTTAGACAAGCACTGGCCCCGGGGGGGCTGTAATAAAGATGACCCTTGGGTTAATTACTCCCAAGGTAAATATAGGTGGTGGTGAGGCAAATGGTAAAACCAAGGTTGGGCCTTGCTGGAGGAGCTTTATTCAAAGCGAACTGTCAAGGGGGTCCCATAAATCACCCGACCCCGTAAGGAACGCAAAATCCGGGAAGATAACACCGGTATGACGGAAACTAGGGCGGCAAGAGTGGAACAAAACACCAGGCATAAGGCCGAGCCTTCCACCCTTTACCAAGTATATAGATGCATTAATAATATAAGAGATATTGTGATATCCCAACCAAAATCATGTCCACCATGGAGCAATCTTCAACTTCACCTGCAACTAACAACGCTATAAGAGGGGCTGAGCAAAGCGGTAACATAGCCAAGCAATGGTTTGCATAGGAAAGGTGTCAAAGGTTAGAGGCTGACATGGCAATTTGGGATGGCTTGAATAAACAGGTGATAGGTAACGCAGCATAGAGATAGAACGAAGCAACTAGCATAGCAATGATAGTAGTGAGATCCAGGGTAGCGGTCATCTTGCCTGAAATCCCGCTAGGAAGAAGAACGAGTCCATGAAGAAGACGAACGGGAGCAGTCGAACGAATCCTCACAATCGCAACATTACCGGAACTAAGAAGCAACACCGGAAAGAAGCAAACAACATGGTAAACACACAAGCATAATCATGGCATGATGCACAATCAAGTATGATGCATGTCCGGTTTTAAAGAGGCATGGCATGGCAAACTGCAACACACAATACTACAAATTAAGTGGAGCTCAATATGCAACGAGTTGCATATCGACAAAACACCACATGCAATTATTTAGTTTGATCTCGGTTATGTACCCAATAATATTAAATGTTGTTAAACATGGCAAGAGGTGAAACATATGAAAACTACCTATCTAGGCAAGTTTAAATGAGACCGGAAACAACAAACAACAATTCCGAAAAATCCCCATATGCATATTTTAGATTCGGTACTGTTCTGCCCTAAACACAATTTTATGTTTGTTAAACAGGAAAATAAAGTGGACCATGTTAATCTAGGCATTTTTCCACCCCATTTACATACAAACAGCATTTTAAACATTTTAAACCTGGATGAAAATGGCCTATTATTAATCTACACAATTTTCTGAGAATTTTACATATATAAATTGTTTTAATCCGATGCATGATTGTGAAGTTATTAGATGCATGAAGTCTAGGGGGTTTTCTGTAAAACTGTTAATACACTGGATATTAGAGAAAATCGCAGCGCAGGGAAAAAACACTATATGGGCCGAATTTAGACAGAGGTCCAAACGAAATGAAAAAAAAGGGGGCGCTGGAGGGCTGCCTCACCATGGGCCAAGCCTGACTGGAAGTAGAGGGAGGCCGACTGGGCTTGGGGATTTAGCGCTCCTAAGGCCCACGCGGCAGCAACGCGCTGCAGGCGCGGTCAACGCGCCTGACTAGATCGAGCCAAGCTCGATGTAGGGGAAGCAGAGGGCAGCGACAAGAACTTGGCGAAGAACCCGACGAGGCGGACGAGGCGCAGGGCGACGCTCGGCTCGGAGCTGAGGGGTACGGCCTCGGTCGTCGGTTGGACTCGGGGAAGCGGAGGTCGAGGCGGAGGCGCGGGAGAGCAGAGGGGACTTGATGTTGAGGCCGTCCTCCTCGAGCGAAGCAGAGGAGGCGAGGTCGCAGGGCCGGCGGCATGGGACTCGCGACGGCGCCGGGGAACTTGGCAGCAGCAGCAGGTCCAGGAGGAGTCGCGGGGGCTCTTGGTGGCATCGGTCCATGGCGCCGGTGTGCTCGCTAGACGGGGCAGCGCGAGGCTTCAAGGGCTCCTAGTGGCGCATCGAAGGAGGCGGGGAGGCAAAACCGAGGTCGACCCTTCCATTCCCGACGGCGGCGAGGCACGTCGAGGTCGACCATGGTAGCTGTGTTCCTGCGGGTCTCCATGGAAAAGACAGAGCAAGTGAGAGAGGGAACCGGAGGAATGGGAGAAGTAGAAGCAACGAGGGGTGCGGGTCCATTGACCGGTTTTTTGGAGACGAGATGGGGCGGTGAGGAGGAGCTCCTGGAGGCGAGGGTCGTCGCTGGCTGCTCCGGCGAGCGGCGCGAGGCGGCGGGGTCAAGCTCGGGGAGGCACGGGAGGTGGTGGATGGGTTGGACCGGTGGCTGGCTGTGGTTGGATCGAGGGGAGGCCTCAAGGGCTGGTTGGGTGAGAAGGGGATCTGGGAAGATCCCAGTGAGAGAGTGGCGGTGGCGGGTAGGAGGAGATGGATGGATTGGACAGCCTAGGGTCTAGGGTGAGACTATAAATATAAGAAAGAGAGGAGTTTGGATCACCCGATCAAAATCCGACGGATGAGAATAAATAGGCTTGGGATGTCCAAATAAGAAAACGGAGATGTTTTCGGGATGTTTGGGGATGATCTGAATTCAACGGTAATGACTGAGCGGGTCGGGTTCCGGGTAGGTTTCAGACGCGCACGCGAGGGGGGTTTGGTCGTCACGGTCAAGAGGGAAACAAAAACCCGATAGGTCTGGAACGGTCAGCGCGAGCAAGGTGATCCGAGGGAAGGTGATGAAGGCAAAGGGAGAAACGGCAACAACGAACGAATGCAAGTTTTATGAAAACGATGCCGATGCAATGTGCATGATGCTATGAGATGAGATGCATAACAAGAACAAAATGCAAAACAACAGACAAAAACCCAACCACGGAGGAAATAATAAATCACATCTTCGGAAAAGGCAAGATTCGGAGTTACGAATATGGAAAGTTGTATTCGGGGCGTTACACCCCGTCAGTGCAAGAAGATCCCTTCAAAGAAGAGCCCCCGCAACCGATAGGTCCAACCAACCCGACTGAGATAGAGATTCCAGCCGTGGTCGACCTAATCATGGAAGTCTTGGTAATCACTCCGGATTGGGCGGTTCCATACATCGCATACATTCTTAGAGAAGAGCTCCCAGAGGACGAAGACGAGGCTCGCCAGATAGTTCATCGATCCAAAGCTTTCACCGTGATGAAAGGGCAGCTTTACAGAGAGAGTGTCACAGGAGTAGCCCAACACTGGATCACCCCAGAAGAAGGTCATATGATCCTAAATGATATCCACTCAGGGACTTGTGGGCACCATGCGTCCTCTCACACTATCATGGCCAAATCATACCAAGCGGGGTTTTATTGGCCTCAAGCAAATGAAATGGCAAAAGATATAGTCAACAAGTGCGTAGGTTGCCAGTTCTACTCCAACATGTCTCACAAGACCGCATCTGCCCTGAAGACTATTCCACTCGTCTGGCCATTTGTAGTCTAGGGATTGGATATGGTTGGACCCTTCAAAACTGGCGCAAGCGGCTTCACCCATTTGCTCGTAGCAGTCGACAAGTTTACCAAGTGGGTCGAAGCCAAGCCCATCAAGAACCTTGGAGCAGGCACTGCCGTCAGTTTCATCAGAGAGTTGATATTCAGATATGGAGTTCCTCACAACATCATCACAGATAACGGCTCCAAATTTGATTCTGATGAGTTTAAGGCATTCTGTGCATCTCAAGGCACTCGGGTCAACTACGCGTCTGTCGCGCACCCGTAGTCGAATGGACAGGCTGAAAGGGTGAATGGTATGATCCTTCAGGGGTTAAAGCCTCGACTGATGCGTGATCTTAAGCATGCTGCTGGAGCTTGGGTGACTGAATTACCATCAGTTCAATGGTGGCTGAGAACAACACCCAACCGGTCGACTGATCGAACCCCTTTTTCCTGGTGTACAGCGTTGAGGCGGTGCTTCCGAGCGACTTGCTACACAATGCTCCCAGAGTTGAACTGTTCTCAGAAGCCGAAGCAGAGCAAGTGCGTGAAGACGCAGTCGATCTCTTGGAGGAGGAACGCCAGATGGCTTTGCTCTGGTCGACCATTTATCAGCAAGATCCGCGTCAATTCCATGCCCGCAATGTCAGAGGTCGAGTGTTTCAGGAGGGAGACCTTGTGCTCCGAGTGTTTCAGAAACGACCTCACAAGCTCACTCGGGCCTCGGAAGGTCCCTACATCGCCACCAAGGTGCTTCACAATGGAGCGTATCACATCTACAACATAGCCAAGAAAATGGACGAGCCACGTGCATGGAACGCGGGGCTGCTTCGTCCTTTCTATACCTAGAATCACTCGACACGACGAGTTGTAATAAAAGCACTTTAGATTATTTTCCAAAGACAAGATCTTTATAGTTTATTAATGATTGGTTTCTCATAATCACTTGTGTCCAAATCCCCCAGTGGGTGGCTTAGCCACGAAGCCGATTCACCTAAGTTAAAAAAACACTTCGAGTGGAGGGCAATCCTTCCACTCGGGGGCTAGCTGCGAACCCAATTCGCCTAAGTTAAAAACCACTTTGAGTGGAGAGAAATCCTCCCACTCGGGGGCTTAGCTGCGAACCCGATTTTCCTAAGTTAAAAAACACTCCGGGTGGAGAGAAATCCTCCCACTCGGGGACTTAGCTGCGACCCCATAATCACCTAAGTTAAAAACACTCCAAGTGGAGAGCAATCCTCCCACTCGGGGGCTTAGCTGCGACCCTGTAATCGCCTAAGTTAAAAACACTCCGAGTGGAGAGCAATCCTTCCACTCGGGGGCTTAGTTGCGACCCCGTAGTTGCCTAAGTTAAACACACTCCGAGTGGAGAGCAATCCTCCCACTCGGGGGCTTAGCTGCGACACCGTAATCGCCTAAGTTAAAAACACTCCAAGTGGAGAGCAATCCTCCCACTCGGGGGCTTAGCTGCGACCCTGTAATCGCCTAAGTTAAAATCACTCCGAGTGGAGAGCAATCCTCCCACTCGGGGGCTTAGCTGCGACCCTGTAATCGCTAAGTTAAAATCACTCCGAGTGGAGAGCAATTCTCCCACTCGGGGGCTTAGCTGCGATCCCGTAATTGCCTAAGTTAAAAACACTCCCAGTGGAGAGCAATCCTCCCACTCGGGGGCTTTGTTGCGACCCCGTAATCGCCTAAGTTAAAAAAACTCCGAGTGGAGAGCAGTCCTCCCACTCGGGGGCTTAGCTACGACCCCGTAATCGCCTAAGTTAAAAACACTCCGGGTGGAGAGCAATCCTCCCACTCGAATACTTAGTTGCGACCCTGTAATCGCCTAAGTTAAAAACACTCTAAGTGGAGAGCAATCCTCCCACTCGAGGATTCAGCTGCGACCCCGTAATCGCCTAAGTCACAAATATGCTTTGAGCTCCGCCACAAATACAATGTTTCTTCCCTATCCGCGAGGACGACAAGGCGTCGACTGAGCATCACCTCTAAGCTACGCCACAAGTACAATGTTCCGTCCCATCCGCAAGGATGACGAGGTGTCGATTGAACACCGCGACTGAGCTCCGTCACAAGTACAATGTACTTTCATTCGGCAAAGGGTGAGAAAATCAAGTCCACTTGGAACCGAAGGACATTTGGAAACAGTTTAAAAATAGAGCAAAAGCCATGGTATTCAAAGAAATCCAAGTTCAAATAAACACTGCAAAGGTTCAGAACCACAGCGAGCAGGAATACTCAGGCGTCAAGCCTGAAAGAGTTTGACGATTACATGATCACTCGGCATTCCGAGGCAAATAAAGGTAGGGCATAATGTTTTTTTGGTCACTTGTCAGGAGAAGGGCTGGCTGGATCACAGAAACTGTCAAGATCAATGATGTCTGCAATACGAGTGGTAGCTTCAAAGAAAGTGTCCGTGAAGGACTGGAAAGTGTGCTTCTTGGTGTTCACAACCTTGAGGGCCGCAAGCTTGTCTTCTCTTGCATCTTTGCAGTGCACTCGGACCGATGACAGGGCAACATCAGCGCCACAACAAGCGGACGATTTCTTCCATTCTTGCACTCTGCCAGGGATCTGATTCAGTCGAGTCATCAATGACTCGAGATCTTGTGAAAGTTCCGCCTGAGGCCAGAGTTCAGCATCAACCCGAGGCATCGCCGTCTTTAGTCGGACAAGATAAGCAATAGCGTTGTCCATGCGTGATTCCAACCATAGCAAGTTCATCGCAACATCATCTTTAACAGGACAATTGATGGGGTCGAGACCCGTCTTGACCCGCCCAGTCTCAGCTTCAAAGTCCTGACAATGTTCTACACAGTGGGAAAAAATGGTGAGTCGACAGTATGGCAAGACGTACCAATCGACAACAACTAATCAGTGGAACGATGATACCTTCAAGCTTCAGGACCAGTTTTGCAGCAAGTTGTCCCAAATAGGACTCCAGCTCGCCCTTATTGGCTTTGAGGCTTCCGACTTCATTGGTTAAGTCCTCCTTGTCCTTCTTCAGTTGCTCAACCTCCCAACTGGCCTCAGAGATGGCAGTCTTCAGCTTCGAGTTCTCCTCTTCTAACTTGCTGACTGAAGCTAGCTTCTTGTCCGCCAGCACTGTCTTCTCTCGTGCCTCCTTTTGAGCAGCAGCAAGATCCCGATCCTTCTTCTCCAGACCCTCCTTCATTTTCTCTAAAGAAATAACATTCTTCAAACGAGCTTGAAGTTGACGGTTTTCACTACGCACATCTGTTCGAGTGAAGTCACTCGGTTCAAAGAGACTAAAAGGAGAAACACGGTGGAGTGCGGGTCACAAGGTGGACAATTAATGTTTGATTACCTCCCATGATAGCCGCTTCATCCTGAGCAGTCTTGAGGTTCTTCTTAGCTAGTTCCAGATCAAGACTGAGGCTGATTTGTTTCTTGTTCAGTTCGGAAATTTGAGCCCCAAGATCACACGACCTCTGCAGTCAGCAAACAAGATACGTCAGTCGGCAGAAACGAAAGACAATCATAGTGAAAGTTACTCTAAGACTACTGCCGAATCAAACATTCAATAGTAGTCTCGGGGACTACACCCAGTGGGTGAACTTAGCGTGCCCCCACTGGTTTGGATCAACACTCAGCATGGTCTGCCCAGCATGAGTCAAAAAAAGAGTAGATTCTCAGACCCCAGCCGACTGCCAGAATTCGACCATGGTCTCGGGGACTACACCCAGTGGGTGCACTCTACGTGCCCCCACTAATTCGGACAAACACTCGACTCAACATAAGTCTAGTGGAGTGGAAGACCTATTAAACTCTAAAGGCAGGCACACCCCAGTGGGTGATTGGATGTGAAACACAGACCCATGATAGTAGATGCACATATGGGCAGCAAAGCAACAGCGGCAGTTTTCATTGTTCAATAGTTCAGTCAGGAATCAACTAACCTTAACGTTGGTCTGCAGAGCGGTGCTGGCATTATAGGCACTTGACTGGCCTCGTGCACCACCTTCACTTGCTCTATCACAAGATTCACCTGGCGAAGAGCCTCCCTGGCAGCACTTGGCGAGTCGTCTGGACTTTGGTATGAAGCAAACAGTGATGGTGTCAAGGCAGTCGAAGCAGCCACTGGGTCAGACGCATGGAGTTGTACTGGAGCAGCGGGGATCTGAGCACTCGACCCCGATGGGTGATTAGTTGACAGCGGGTTAGCGAAAGTGACGTTGGTCCGAACCGGATCTCCGAATCGCTCGACCACCATCTCAAGCACCAGCGTCGACTGAGGGACCTAAACCTCAGGCGCTTTCCTGCTCGAGCCCTTTCCCCTCCTCCTCCTCTCCCTCAGCGGCACTTCTTCTTCATCATCATCTGGAAGCACGACAATGTCTCATGGAGCTGCAACAAAAAGGAACATCAGAAATTCAACTGGCCGACAACTCAATCGATAGAATAAATTCGAGTCGGACGGACTTACCAGCTCTGGAGGTGGCCGCATCATCGGCTTCCTCGTCACCTGGGGCCTTGTCAACGTCCATATTAGTCACAGCAGAGGTAGGCTGGGAAAGTGTATGATCCTTTTGGTCAGAACAGAAAAGTCAGTCGGTTGAGGAAAACACAGAAAGGACACTCACCCAGAGGCAAAAGGAAAATCCATCTTAATCCTGGGCAGAGTCTTCCGAGCTTTTGGAGGAGCAACCTTGGGCTGCTTGGAGATTTTTTCTGTCGGCTCCGGAGTCGAAGTCCGAGTGCGCTTCTGCGTTTGGGTGCTTGGGGCCACGGTCTTACTGCGTCCACCCGCTGGATCATAGAGTAGCTTGGATCGACATTTCGAACAAGGCGGCGAGTCGACCATCTCTTCGTCGTCCAACTCGTCGCTCTCCTCTTCGTCTTCATCGTCCGGAGATTACCAATCACCGCTCTCCTCCGCGTTGTCCTCTCCCTCCTGGTCTTGCTCCAGTACTTGTTCACCATTGGGCATCGAGTACATCTCAGTATAAACCTACAAGACAAGAAGTCGAGTAAAAGTCAGTCGAATTATAGACAGTCAGAATATGTACCCAAATACAGTCGATGGTGGAGGACGCACCTTGTCTGGCTGGTTGCTGTCACTGAAGGGGTCGACTCTCTTGGCTCCTCTGGGGTTGTCCTTACTACCTGTAATACCCCTCAACCACAGGGCCACTTTCTTGGCCGGTACTTCCTCTGGATGAACCCGAGCGGTGTCGTTGGCCCCAGAATACATCCACATAGGGTGGTCACGAGCCTGGAGAGGCTGGATGCATCGATTGAGGAATACCTCCAGCAGATCCATGCCAGTGACGCCTTCATTGATCAATTGGACCACCTTCTCAACTAGCATGTTTGTTTCCATGCTCTCAGCAGCGGTCACTTTTAGCGAGGAAGGAGTCTGAACACGATCGAAGGTGAAAATGGGGAAGTCCAGTCGACTGGCCTGGAGTTGCGAGGTCCTGGCAGTAGAACTAGGTCGACTGCCAGCCCCTAACCGACTCAGGAAGGGTCATGGAAGGGAAAGAGCTCCTCTGCCTCTTCTGAACACCCAAACACCCACACATCTGGATGACATGTGCTTTCTCATCACTCGTATTTGCTTTCTTCACCGACTGAGAGCGGATGGTGAAAATGTGCTTGAAAAGACTCCAGTGCGGTCGACAACCCAGAAAATTCTCGCACATGGACACGAATGCAACAAGGTATGTGATGGTGTTGGGAGAAAAGTGATGGAGTTGGGCTCCAAACAAGTTCAGGAAACCCCGAAAAAGGGGTGCGGAGGGAGCGAGAAACCCCGGTCGACATGGGTTGCGAGCAGAACACACTCACCCAGTCGCGGCTGCGGCTCTGTCTCCCCCTCCGGCAACCATGCAGCACCCTCAGCGATCAGTCCGGACTCCACCAGCTCATCCAAATCATCCTGCCGGAGCAAAGATCGGATCCAATCGCCATGGATCCAACCTGGCAGCAGCTCCGAGCGCGACGACGACCTACGATTCTGTTTCTTGCCTTTCACTGCCCCTGTCGCCTTCTTCACGCGTTCCAGCGCTGTCGTCTTGTCCTTCACCACGATGGCGGGGTGGCGGCGTCGAGAGCGGAGGAGCCGGATGCGGTGAGGAAGTAGAGGAGATGAGGGGAAATAGACGCGAACAGTGCAGGTGCCTCGACTCCGTCGCCTTATAAAGGCCCACTTCCAAGTGGCTGACGCGTGGGCCCAGGCGATCCATTCAAATCCTGCAATAGTCATGCACTGGGTACGTGGTGAAAAAGGTGGCGCAGAGATCGAGGCACTCCTGTCTATCCATCCCGCTTACCACGGCAAGCTCCGTCTCGCGCGCTTCCCCTAAATTTTGAATCCTGTGAGATCCGTGATACGCCATAACCAATCGCGCCAAAAATTTTGCGCCCAGAAACAACACTCGACAGATGACGCTATAAATTCACTCGGTAACTTTTGAATCGATCAAGGCGACTGAAACGAAGCCGAAGTTCCCACATGAGCCTTCCGTCCAATGTAAGTACTTGTGAAGCGCAAGAATCGAAGCAAGATCAACTTCGACCTTCTTTCCACTTGGACGTCAGTCCATTCGGGGGCTAATGATGATGATACAGACCTAGGGTAGGGTCATAGGACTAACCTATACGCCCTACCCAAGGTCACTGCCTTAGAAGCAAAGAAGCTCAAGAGACAGTAGGGAGTACCTAGCAAAGTGTCGAGTGAGATCCACTCGACCAATCAACCACTCGGATACCCCTCCTTCCCGAAGTCACACGACTAGTCAACCACTCGACCATACAAGAAATCACTCGACCTACTGAAGACCAGGAGTCACTCAGAACAACAACGGGCAAGCATTCACTCCGTAGTCTTTAAGGTCATTTAAGGCACTTAAGGCTGGTGTTACCAGTAATGCCTCAATATTTATGTACACTGAACCCTCTGTAACGGGGGATGGCTGGGGTCCTGGCGAACTCTATATAAGCCACCCCCCTCCTCTGGCACAAGGGTTCGCACCCCCTATAACACACACACTCACTCATATATTCCAGTCGACCTCCTCCGGGCACCAAGACGTAGGGCTTTTACCTCCTCCGAGGGGGTCCTGAACTCGTAAACACTTGCGTACAATCTTGCCGTAGCTAGGACCTTGCCTCCTCATTCGTACCCTCTATACTTACTGTCAGACTTAGTACCACGACAGCCGTCATCATAAACCATCCTCCATTACCAATTTCATGATGCTCACCGCGGTGCATGAGTAATTCCATCGTAGGCTTGCTGGATGGTGATGGGTTGGATGATATTTACCATGTAATCAAGTTAGTTTTGTTAGGGTTTGATCCCTAGTATCCACTATGTTCTGAGATTGATGTTGTTATGACTTTGCTATGCTTAATGCTTGTCACTAGGGACCGAGTGCCATGATTTCAGATCTGAACCTATTACGTTTTCATGAATATATGTGAGTTCTTGATCCTATCTTGCAAGTATATAGTCACCTATTATATGTTACGATCCGACAACCCCGAAGTGACAATAATCGGGATACTTCTCGGTGATGACCGTAGTTTGAGGAGTTCATGTATTCACTAAGTGCTAATGCTTTGGTCCGGTACTCTATTAAAAGGAGGCCTTAATATCCCTTAGTTTCCATTAGGACCCCACTGCCATGGGAGGGTAGGACAGAAGATGTCATGCAAGTTCTTTTCCATAAGCACGTCTGACTATATTCGGAATACATGCCTACATTACATTGATGAATGATACATCTCCAACGTATCTATAATTTTTGATTGTTCCATGCTATTATATTACATGTTTTGGATGTTTATGGGCTTTACTTTACACTTTTATATCATTTTTGGGACTAACCTACTAACCAGAGGCCCAGCCCAAATTGCTGTTTTTTCCTATTTCAGTGTTTCGAAGAAAAGGAATATCAAACGGAGTCCAAACGGGATGAAACCTTCGGGAGCGATCTTTTTGGAACAAATGCCAACCAGGAGACTTGGAGTGGACGTCAAGCAACAAACGAGGCGGCCACGAGGGTACCCGGCGTGCCCCTTGGGGGTGGGCGGGCCCCCACCCTCATGGCCCCCTCGAGCGTCAACCGACATACCTCCTTCGCCTATATATACTCCCATACCCTAAAAACAGCGGGGAGCACCATGAAAACCCAATTCCACCACCGCAACCTTTTGTATCTGCAAGATCCCATCTTAGAGCCTTAGTCGTCGCTCTGCCAGAGGGGGAATCGACCACGGACGGCCTCTACATCATCTCCAAGGCCTCTTGTGAGTTGTGAGTAGTTTACCACAGACCTTCGGGTCCATAGTTATTAGCTAGATGGATTCTTCTCTCTCTTTGAATCTCAATACAAAGTTCTCTTCGATCTTCTTGGAGATCTATTCGATGTAACTCTTTTTGCGGTGTGTTTGCCGAGATCTGATGAATTGTGGGTTTATGATCAAGTTTATCTATGAGAAATATTTGAATCTCCTCGGAAGTCTTTTATGTGTGATTAAGTTATCTTTGGATGTCTCTTCGAAATATCGGTTTGGTTTGGCCTACTAGATTGATCTTTCTTGCAATGGGAAAAGTTCTTAGCTTTGGGTTCAATCTTGCGGTGTCCTTTCCTAGTGACAGCAGGGGCAGCAAGGCATGTATTGTATTGTTGCCATTGAGGATAAAAAGATGGGGTTTATATCATATTGCATGAGTTTATCCCTCTACATCATGTCATCTTTCTTAATGTGTTAATCTGTTCTTCATGAACTTAATACTCTAGATGCAGGCAGGATTCGGTCGATGTGTGGAGTAATAGTAGTAGATGCAGAATCATTTCGATCTACTTGTCATGGATGTGATGCCTATATACATGATCATGCCTAGATAATCTCATAACTATGCACTTTTTAATCAATTGCTTGACAGTAATTTGTTCACCCACCGTAATACTTATGCTATCTTGAGAGAAGCCACTAGTGAAACCTATGGCCCCCGGGTCTATCTTTTATCATATAAGTTTTTCATCTACTTTTATTTCCATCTTTAACTTTCCAATCTATATCATAAAAATACCAAAAATATTTATCTTATCATATTATCTCTATCAGATCTCACTTTTGCAAGTTACCGCGAAGGGATTGACAACCCCTTTATTGCGTTGGTTGCAAGGTTCTTGTTTGTTTGTGTAGGTGCGTGGGACTTTTGAGGAGCCTCCTACTGGATTGATACCTTGGTTCTCAAAAACTGAGGGAAATACTTACGCCACTTTGTTGCATCTCCCTTTCCTCTTCAAGGGAAAAACCATCTCATGCTCAAGAGGTAGCAAGAAGGATTTCTGGCACCGTTGTCGGGGAGCTCTTCTCTCAAGTCAAGACATACCAAGTACCCATCACAAACTCATCTCCCTCGCATTACATTATTTGCCATTTGCCTCTCGTTTTCCTCTCCCCCACTTCACCCTTGCCGTTTTACTCGCCCTCTCTTTCCCAATCTCCTCTCTCTTTCGCTTGCCTTTTTGTGTGCTTGTGTGTTGGATTGTTTGTCACGATGGCGCAAGATAATACCAAATTGTGTGACTTTTCCAATACCAATAATAATGATTTCCTTAGCACTCCGGTTTCTCCTCTTAATGATGTTGAATCTTGTGAAATCATTGCTGCTTTGTTGAATCTTGTTACGAAAGATCAATTCTCTGGCCTTCCTAGTGAAGATGCCGCTACTCATCTAAACAACTTTGTTGATTTGTGTGATATGCAAAATAGGAAAGGTAAGGATAATGATATTGTTAAATTGAAGTTATTTCCGTTTTCACTTAGAGATCGTGCTAAAACTTGGTTTTCGTCTTTGCCTAAGAATTGTATTGATTCATGGAATAAGTGCAAAGATGCTTTTATCTCTAAGTATTTTCCTCCCGCTAAGATCATCTCTCTTAGGAACGATATTATGAATTTTGAACAACTTGATCATGAGCATGTTGCCCAATCTTGGGAAATAATGAAATTAATGATTCGCAATTGCCCTACTCATGGTTTGAACTTATGGATGATCATACAAAAAATTTATGCTGGATTGAATTTTGCTTCTAGAAATCTTTTAGATTCGGCCACGGGAGGCACTTTTATGGAAATCACCTTAGGATAAGCTACTAAACTCCTTGATAACATTATGGCTAATTATTCTCAATGGCACACCGAAAGATCTACTAGTAAAAAAGTGCATGCTATAGAAGAAATTAATGTTTTGAGTGGAAAGATGGATGAACTTATGAAATTGTTTGCTACTAAGAGTGTTCCTATTGATCCTAATGATATGCCTTTGTCTACTTTGATTGAGAATAATAATGAACCTATGGATGTGAATTTGGTTGGTAGGAATAATTTTGGTAACAATGCTTGTAGAGGAAACTTTAATCCTAGACCGTTTCCTATTAGTTCCTATAATAATTATGGTAATTCCTACAACAACTCTTATGGAAATTTTAATAAGATGCCCTATGATTTTGAGAATGGCGTTAAAGAATTTATGATCTCTCAAAAGAATTTTAATGCTTTGCTTGAAGAAAAAATGCTTAAAGTTGATGAATTGGCTAGGAACGTTGATAGACTTTTGCTTGATGTTGATTCATTGAAACTTAGCTCTATTCCACCTAAGCATGATATCAATGAGTCTCTCAAAGCCATGAGAATTTCCATTGATGAGTGCAAAGAAATAACCGCTAGATTGCATGCTAAGAAAGATTGCTTTGTAAAAGCGTGTTCTTCTAGTCTGCATGAAAATAATGATGAAGATCTAAAAGTTATTGATGTATCCCCTATTAAATCCTTGTTTTGTAATATGAATCTTGATAATGATGGGACTAGAGATGAGTCAAATTTAGTTAAAGGCGTCCCAATAATTCAGAGTTTTTAGATCTTGATGCTAAATTTGGTAAAAGTGGGATTGGAGAGGTCAAGACTTTAAAATAGCATTGAACCCACTATTATGGATTTCAAGGAATTTAATTATGATAATTGTTCTTTAATAGATTGTATTTCCTTGTTGCAATCCGTGTTGAATTCTCCTCGTGCTTATAGTCAAAATAAAGCTTTTACCAAACATATTGTTGATGCCTTGATGCAATCTTATGAGGAAAAACTTAATTTGGAAGTTTATATACCTAGAAAACTTTATGATGAGTGGGAACCTACTATAAAGATTAAAATTAAAGATCATGAGTGCTATGCTTTGTGTGATTTGGGTGCTAGGGTTTCCATGATTCTGAAAACTTTATGTGATGTGTTAGGTTTCCATGATTTTGATGATTGCTCTTTAAATTTGCACCTTGCGGATTCCACCATTAAGAAACCTATGGGAAGGATCAATGATGTTCTTATTGTTGCAAATAGGAATTATGTGCCAGTAAATTTTATCGTTCTTGATATAGATTGCAATCTTTCATATCCTATTATTCTTGGTAGACCTTTCCTTACAATGATTGGTGCAATTATTGATATGAAGGAAGGGAATATTAGATTCCAATTTCCATTAAGGAAAGGCATGGAACACTTTCCTAGAAATAAAGTTAAATTACTTTATGAATCTATCATGCGAGCTACTTATGAATTGAATGCCAAAGATGGCACTACTTAGATCTATCCTCGCTTTTATTCCTAGCTAGGGGCGTTAAACGATAGCGCTTGTTGGGAGGCAACCCAATTTTATTTTTTTCCCTTGCTTTTTGCTTCTGTTTAGTAATAAATATTTCATCTAGCTTATGTTTAGATGTGTTTTAATGTTTTAATTAGTGTTTGTGCCAAGTAGAACCTATAGGATAACCTACGGTGATAGTTAATTTGATTCTGCAGAAAAACAGAAATTTTTGCACGCATGAAAATAATTTTAGTAAATCACAGAAACATGATTTTGCGTTGATTCTTTTTGTTGTAGATCAATAGATAAATTTACTAGGACTTCCTATTTTGGTAGGAGTTTCAAAGTTCCATAAGTATTCGAACCATAGAGAATATAAGTTTTTCATCTACTTTTATTTGCATCTTTTACTTTCCAATCTATATCAAAAAAATACCAAAAATATTTATCTTATCATATTATCTCTACCACATCTCACTTTTGCAAGTTACCGTGAAGGGATTGACAACCCATTTATTGCGTTGGTTGCGAGGTTCTTGTTTGTTTGTGTAGGTGCGTGGGACTTTTGAGGGGCATCCTACTGGATTGATGCCTTGGTTCTCAAAAACTGGGGGAAATACTTGCGCTACTTTGCTGCATCACCCTTTCTTCTTCAAGGGAAAACCCAACGCATGCTCAAGAGGTAGCAATGAACTGGAGCTAGTTCTGTGTCACCCTATGTTATAACTATTACATGAGGAATCGCATCCGGCATAATTATCCATCATTGATCCAATGCGTACAAGCTTTTCACATATTGTGCTTTGCTTATTTGCTTTACCGTTGCTACTGTTGCAATTACTACAAAACTGCTACTGTTACTTTTGCCACTTTACCATTACTTCCATACTACTTTGCTACTAAATACTTTGCTGCAGATACTAAGTTATCCAGGTGTGGTTGAATTGACAACTCAACTGCTAATACTTGAGAATATTCTTTGGCTCCCCTTGTGTTGAATCAATAAATTTGGGTTGAATACTCTACCCTCGAAAACTGTTGCAATCCCCTATACTTGTGGGTTATCAAGACTATTTTCTGGCTCCGTTGCCGGGGAGCATGGCTCTATTCTTTGAGTCACTTGGGATTTATATATGCTGGTAACTATGAGGAACTTAAAAGACGAAAGAACTAAGATTTATCCCTCAACTATGAGGGGAGGTAAGGAACTGCCATCTAGCTCTGCACTAGATTCTCCTTCTGTTATGAGTAAGCTTGCGACACCTAAACCTACTAATGCTATGAATTCTGATATGTCGCATGTTACTGATGATGCCACTTCTGCTATGCATGATACTTATGATGAAACTACTTCTGTGCTTGATACTACTGTGCCATTAGGTGAATTTCTTGATGAACAACTTGCTAGTGTTAGAGAGAATGAAATAATTGAAGATGAAATTATTGAAGATAGTGATGATGAAGGTTCTCCCCCTAAATATGAATTGCCTGTTGTTCCAGAGGGTTATGTTATGGATGAAGAAACTACTAGAGATATTCTTGCTTGCAATGATAGATCTGATCTTAAGAAGTTATTAGCTAAACTTAAACAGAAATCTCCAAATGCTAGAATGAAATATGACCCTGCTTTTGCTACTTCACCTATCTTTTTATGGCTATGAATCTGAAACTGTTGTGGCACATCTTACTAAATTGAATGATATAGCCACCCTCTTCACTAATGATGAGAAATCTCGCTATTATTATATCCTGAAGATATTTCCATTCTCATTAAAGGGTGATGCTAAAACTTGGTTTAATTCTCTTGATCCTGGTTGTGTGTGTAGTCCCCAGGATATGATTTATTACTTCTCTGCTAAATATTTCCCTGCTCATAAGAAACAAGCTGCCTTGAGGGAAATATGTAATTTTGTGCAAATTGAAGAAGAGAGTCTCCCACAAGCTTGGAGGAGGCTTCTCCGGTTACTTAATGCTTTGCCTGATCATCCTCTTAAGAAAAATGAAATACTTGATATCTTTTATAATGGACTAACTGATGCTTCCAAGGACCACTTGGATAGTTTTGCTGGTTGTGTTTTCAGGGAAAGAATAGTCGATCAAGCTGAATTGCTATTGAATAATATTTTGACTAATGAAAATAATTGGACTCTTCCTGAGCCAATTCCTGAGCTAACTCCAGAGACAACTCCTAAACCAACTCCGAAGAAGAGGGGTGTTCTATTTCTCAGTCCTGAGGATATGCAAGAGGCAAAGAAATATATGAAAGAAAAAGGTATTAAAGCTGAAGATGTTAAGAATTTACCTCCTGTTGAAGAAATACATGGTCTTGATATACCACCTATTGAAGAAACACATGGTCTTGATAACCCGACACAGGTAGTAAAGGTAAATTCTCTCTATAGATATGATAAAGTTGAAATCCCGTCTACTAAGTTTCCTAGCCAATGCTTGGATGAATTTGATGACTTTATGGCTAGGCAAGAAAACTTCAATGCTTATGTTGGTAGAGAATTAAAGAGTAATGCTTACATGATTGGACGCTTGAGTGATTATATGGCTAGAGTTAAAGGCGAACTTAAACTCATTAGTAAATATGCTTCTATGGTTACCACTCAAGCAGAACAAGTACTTAAAGCTCAAAGTGATTTGCTTGATGAATTAAATAATAAACATGATTTTGCTGTTAGACTGACTACTAGAACTGGTAAAATGACTCAGGAACCTCTGTATCCTGAAGGCCACCCTAAGAGAATTGACCAAGATTCTCAGAGAAATAATGTAGATGCACCTAGTCCTTCTAAAAAGAAGAAAAAGAGAAATGATAGGACTTTGCATGCTTCTAGTGAACCTGTTGTAGACACACCTGAGAATCCCAATGATATTTCTATTTATGATGCTGTAATACAATCTGGTGATGAACATGAACCTAGTGATAATGTTAATGATAATGTTCATGTTGATGCTCAACCTAGCAATAATAATGATGTAGAAATTGAACCTGTTGTTGATCTTGATAACCCACAATCAAAGAATCGGCATTATGATAAGAGAGACTTTGTTGCTAGGAAGCACGCTAAAGAAAGAGAACCTTGGGTTTAGAAACCCATGCCTTTTCCTCCTAAGCCATCCAAGACAAAGGATGATGAGGATTTTGAGCGCTTTGCTGAAATGATTGGACCTATCTTTCTGCGTATGCTCTTAACTGATATGCTTAAAGTGAATCCTTATGCTAAATACATGAAGGATATTATTACAAATAAAAGAAAGATACCGGAAGCTGAAATTTCCACCATGCTTGCTAATTATACTTTTAAGGGTGGAATACCTAAGAAACTTGGAGATCCAGGAGTTCCAACTATACCATGCTCTATTAAAAGAAACTATGTTAAAATTGCTTTATGTGATCATGGAGCCGGTGTCAGTGTTATGCCTCTCTCTTTATATCGTAGACTTCAATTGAATAAGTTGACACCTACTGAAATATCTTTGTAAATGGTCGATAAATCAACTGCTATACCTGTCGGTATTTGTCAGGATGTGCCTGTTGTGGTTGCAAACGTTACTATCTTAACGGACTTTGTTATTCTTGATATTCCCAAGGATGATAGTATGTCGATTATCCTTGGTAGACCCTTTTTGAATACTGCAGGGGCTGTTATTGATTGCAACAAAGGCAATGTCACTTTTCATATTAATGGTAATGAGCATATGGTACACTTTCCGAGGAAACAACCTCAAGTTCATAGCATCAATTCTATTGGAAAAATTCCAACTATTATTATTGGAGGTTTTGAATTTCCTCTTCCAATTGTCAAGAACAAATATGATGTTCTTATTATTGGGGATGTACATATCCCCGTTGAGGTAACCTAGTGTTATTCAAAATTTCTCCAGTTTCATATTATTCAGAATGAGTTTGTTAACAAGACTTGATCAACCTTGTTAGTGGATTCTTTTTCATGAGCATGAGATGGATGAAATTAGAAGGCATAACCTTTTGTACCCTCCTTTTACTTTCTGTTATTTAGATTAAATAAAGTAAAAATAGTATTTTTTGTCTGTTTTCTGAATTATCCGTGCAATTAAAAATACCCCAAAAATAAAAGTTCTCCAAATGCCCTGCAAATTTAATATGATTTTCTCTGGAATATTTGAGAATATCTGGCACTGAGAACACAGCAAGTGGAGCTGGCACCTGGCCATGAGGGTCCAGGGCGTGCCCCCTGCCTCGTGGGCCCATGGTGGCCCCCTTGCACTTATTCCTGCACCCACACACTTCATCTTCCTCCCAAAAAAATCACCATCCAGCTCAAGCACGAGTTCTAGCTCATTTTGCTGCCATTTTTTATCTCCTTGCTCAAAGCTCCATTCACAAAACTGCTTTGGGGGATTGTTCTTTGGTATGTGACTCCTCCAATGGTCCAATTAGTTTTTGTTCTAGTGATTTATTCATTGCAAAAAATTTCTGCCTAGGTGACCCTGTTCTTGAGCTTGCATGTCAAATTTATATGGTCCCAAGTAATTTTAATGCATGATATAGGCTCTAGGCACTTGTGGGAGTAGTTGCTATCAATTTTGTTGAGTTTGATTCACTTTTATTGTGAGTTACTAAAAATTTCAGAAATTTTTTAGAGGAAGAAATATGTCTAGGAAAATGTACCAAGGTGGTTCTTTAAGGAAGAAAGGACACAGGCTTGCAATAAGTGAGCAAGACGACGAACCACCGAGGGAAGCTGACGTGTGGCCTTGTGAATGGCCGTCAGAAGAGTTTATGGTCAAAGCGGGCATCAAGGATGAATTTGATGCATATGTGCGTAATGTCGATCTTGAGGACTTCATGCAAGATAAGTGCCCGCAATATCACTATTTGACTGACTCCTTTGTGAGAAGGTTTAAATTTACATCTTCGCGTAATTCTCCAACTGTCCTGTTTGATATTTATGATAAATCATATACCATGGACCTAAAAGATTTCACTACTGCTTGTAAACTTCCGCGGTGGGGCAGTGTTAATGAACCTCGTAAATATGAATATAAAGATTTTCTTGCTAGTATCACTGTGGGAGAATCTAGATAAATAGCACAAGCTACCATAGGGAGCATTCACTTTCCTGCTATAAATTATGTTGCTCTCTTCATAGGTAGATGCATTAACGGTAAAGATGAAGCATGTCACATGTGTGTTCCTGATCTTTGTGTTCTCAAGAGTGTTGTATTAGGTGATAAACAATACAACTTGGGGGCAATTGTTGCACGTAGGTTGCATAATAATGGTTTAGTTGGAGACTTGTTTGGAGGGATCTATGAAACCCGTGTGGCTAATTATCTTGGCATACCTGCACATGAAAATGATAGGGAGTTGCCTCCCGCTTATTTAGACTATAATGCCATGGTTAATCATCATTTTCTTGAGAGGAATGAACAATTCCTCCAGTATCGACTAATTTTTGACAGACGTCGCGCTGTCCATATTACTCTCCCTGCTCCTGCCCTCTTTGACTATCAGGCAAAAGGAAGATATGTTGTAACCAGGGAGGCAACAAACGAGTACGAGAGGAGGACGGAGGCGGCTCGCCGCCATGCTGCAGCTCAGGAGGCAATGGCTGCTGCATCTCAGTACGACCCCAGTTACAACTTCGAATATCAACCAGGCTACCCATGGCCATAGACCAACTTAGGCCAAAAGCCTAAGCTTGGGGGAGTACGTATTTTCTCACCGGCATTACATTCATGTTCACACACTCATTCTAGTTGTCGGTGCTCATACTTTTTCATTGTACTATTGATGCTAGTTTACTTTTTTCTCTGGCTTTCTTCTTGTGTGTTTGATAAACCTTAAGAAAAACCAAAAAAATCAGTTAGCTTTTTTCCATGCTAGTAGTTGTAATTAAAAGAAAACCAAAAAGATTTCTCGTTCTTCTTTTGCTTGTTGGGAGCTTTCCCGTGTAAATAGTTTTATTTCTTTTCTTTCCTTTGGGGGTCGAGAGGAGAAGACCATGATGACAATTTTGAGTGGCTCTCATATGCATGATTGTTGATTTAACCAAGAGCCCATATTACTTTGTCTTCTCCCTTGAATTGAATGCTTGCATATTCCAGCTTAGTCCAATGCACGTGCACTATTATTATTATACACACCGTTCGGTCGTACAAGTGAAAGGCAATAATGACGATATATGATGATCTGATTGAGATGAGAGAATCTGGTATGAACTCGACCTCTCTTGTTTTTATAAATATGATTAGTTCATCGTTCCTGATTCAACCTATTATGAATAGACATGTTTGCAATGACAATTAGAGATTATAGTTGTTTATGCCATGCTTAATTAGCTAGGAGCTTATAATGGTTTACCTTGCATGCCAACATGCTATTAAAATGGTTGTGATGTGGTATGATAGGGTGGTATCCTCCTTTGAATGATTCGAGTGACTTGACTTGGCACATGTTCACGCATGTAGTTGAAACAAAATCAACATAGCCTTCACGATATTTATGTTCATGGTGGATTATATCCTACTCATGCTTGCACTCAGTGTTGATTAATTTTAATGCATGTTCATGACTGTTGTCGCTCTCTCAGTTGGTCGCTTCCCAGTCTCTTGCTAGCCTTCACCTGTACTAAGCGGGAATATTGCTTGTGCATCCAAACTCCATAAACCCCAAAGTTATTCCATATGAGTCCACCATACCTTCTTGTATGCGGTATCTACCTGCCGTTCCAAGTAAATTTGTATGTGCCAAACTCTAAACCTTCAAATGAAATTCTGTTTTGTATGCTCAAACAACTCATGTATGAACTATGGCTGTATGTATCTTCCATGCTAGGTGAGTTATTCTCAAGAGGAGTGGACTCCGCTCCTCAATCACGAGAAAATGGCTGGTCACCGGGATGCCCAATCCCATGCTCAAATCAAATCAAAATAATTGCAAACAAAACTCCCCTAGGATTGTTGCTAGTGGAGGCACCCGTTGTTTCGGGCAAGCCATGGATTGACGCTTGTTGGTGGTGGGGGAGTATAAACTTTACCTTTCTATTTGGGAACCGCCTATAATGTGTCTAGCATGGAAGATATCGAGATCTCATAGTTTTTACATTGACAGTGAAAGTATACCGCTCAAAATGTTATTCATCTCTATTTCAAAATCGAGCTCTGGCACCTCTACAAATCCCTGCTTCCCTCTACGAAGGGCCTATCAATTTACTTTTATGTTGAGTCAGCACCCTCTTATTAAAAAGCACCCGCTGGAGAGCAGCGCTGTCATTTGCATGCATTACTATTAGTTTATATTGGGTATGACTTGACTGGATCTCTTTTACCATGAATTCCAATGTTTAGTGAGTCCTTGATCTTTAAAGGTGCTCTGCATTTATGTTTTGCGGTCTCAGAAAGGGCTAGCGAGATACCATCTTGTTATATCATATTTGGTTGTTTTGAGAAAGTGTTGTCATCCGAGATTTATTATTATTGCTCGCTAGTTGATTATGCCATTGATATGAGTAAACATGAGACCTGAGTGTTATTGTGAATATGGTTAGTTCATGATCTTTGCTGAAAACTTGAATGCTGGCTTTTCATATTTGCAACAACAAGAGCAAACAGAGTTTGTAAAAGTTTTTCTTTATCACTTTTAGTTTGTCAACTGTATTGCTTGAGGACAAGCAAACGTTTAATCTTGGGGCAGTTGATATGTCTCCGTCGTATCTACTTTTCCAAACACTTTTGCCCTTGTTTTGGACTCTAACTTGCATGATTTGAATGAAACTAACCCGGACTGATGTTGTTTTCAGCAGAACTGCCATGGTGTTATTTTTGTGCAGAAATAAAAGTTCTCTGAATGACCTGAAAATCCACGGAGAAACTTTTCAGAATTAATAAAAAGTACTGGCGAAAGAATCAGTGTCAGGGGGCCCACACCCTGTCCACGAGGGTGGGAGGCGCGACCCCTCCCCCTGGGCGCGCCCCCTGCCTCTTGGGCCCCCTAGACGTCCACAGACCTCAACTCCAACTCCATATATTTGCTTTCCCGGAGAGAAAATATGAGAGAAAGTTTCATCGCGTTTTACGATACGGAGCCGCTGCCAAGCCCTAATCTCTCTCGGGAGGGCTGATCTGGAGTCCGTTCGGGGCTCCGGAGAGGGGGATTCGTCGCCATCGTCATCATCAACCATCCTCCATCACCAATTTCATGCGGAGTAATTCCATCATAGGCTTGCTGGACGGTGATGGGTTGGATGAGATTTATCATGTAATCAAGTTAGTTTTGTTAGGGTTTGATCCCTAGTATCCACTATGTTCTGAGATAGATGTTGCTATGACTTTGCTATGTTTAATGCTTGTCACTAGGGCCCGAGTGCCATGATTTGAGATTTGAACCTATTATGTTTTCATGAATATATGTGAGTTCTTGATCCTATCTTGCAAATCTATAGTCACCTATTATGTGTTATGATCCGACAACCCCGAAGTGACAATAATAGGGATACTTCTCGGTGATGGCCGTAGTTTGAGCAGTTCATGTATTAACTAAGTGCTAATGATTTGGTCGGGTACTCTATTAAAAGGAGGCCTTAATATCCCTTAGTTTCCATTAGGACCCCGCTGCCACGGGAGGGTAGGACAAAAGATGTCATGCAAGTTCTTTTCCATAAGCACGTGTGACTATATTCGGAATACATGCCTACATTACATTGATGAATTGAAGCTAGTTCTGTGTCACCCTATGTTATAACTATTACATGAGAAATCGCATCCGACATAATTATCCATCATTGATCCAATGCCTATGAGCTTTTCACATATTGTGCGTTGCTTATTTACTTTATCGTTGCTACTGTTGCAATTACTACAAAACTGCTACTGTTACTTTTGCCACTGTTACCGTTACTTCCATACTACTTTTCTACTAAATACTTTGTTGCAGATACTAAGTTATCCAGGTGTGGTTGAATTGACAACTCAACTGCTAATACTTGAGAATATTCTTTGGTTCCCCTTGTGTCGAATCAATAAATTTGGGTTGAATACTCTACCCTCGAAAACTGTTGTGATCCCCTATACTTGTGGGTTATCACCACCATACCGAGGATGAAGCCACCTGGGAACGAGAGGAATACCTACGGAAGGACCACCCACACCTATTTTCTAGCCAACCCGAATCTCGAAGGCGAGATTCATCTTAAGGGGGGTAGGTTTGTAACATCCCAAATTTTCAATTTGGAATGTTATACATAGGTCATCATATGCATATCATATTTTAATTGCATTTTGGTTTGATCCTAGAAATTCTAAGCAACTCAAGGACCCACGGAGAGAGTTGGGGATTTCATTTATTTTTCATATTTGAATTTTCTCAAATCTGAAAAGAGGGTCATTTTGGTTTTAATGTTTTTCTCTCCGAATATTTCCACTATTAAAATAAAAGAGAGGGGATAAAATGACTTCTCCAAAACAAAAGAAATATTGGAGGAAAATGGTAAAATCAAATAAATATTTTATTTGGATTTTATAGCTATTTTATTTGAATTAGAAAAATATGCATTTTTCAAAATTGCATTCTTAGCCCACATAAATGTTCACTTTGTCCAGAATATTATTAGAGGACCGTGAAAATTTATTTCGGGATATTTGGACTTTGTTTAGTATTTCTTTTATTTATTTTACTCCGTCCGTTTAAAAAAAAGTGGAACCGACTTACAGGCCGTGCCCGAGCCGGACTTTCCCCGGCCGGCCCTTTAAAGGGCGAGGCTCGACCGCCCCGCCAGCCCAAGCCACCGCTGCCTGAAACAATAGCAGCCGTCGCCCGCCACCCGCGTCGCCGCCTCCCCGCCCGCACCGCCGACCGCTGCCGCCGCCACCCGCCAGAGCCGCCCCGCCGCCCGCCGACACCGCCGCCCTCGCTGGAGCCCCTCCCCGGAGTTCGCCGCCGCCATCATCGTTTTTTCGGTCTTCGGTAAAAACCGTTTGTTTTTTTAAAACCCTAGATCGTTTTTTTATTTTAGATCGGTTTTTCTACGGTTAGATTAATTTGCGAATGTTAGTTCGTTAGCTCGTTTTAATGAATGAATTCGTTCGTTTGTCTCTGTTAGCGGACGTTCGTCCGATAGATTTTTCTTTTTCTGTTTTATTTTTGCCAAGGACCTATCCGATATTATTTTTATCGCAGATTAGCCCCTGATCTTCAAACCCTCGCAACTTTTTAACCTTAGTCGGAATCCAGTGAAACCAATGCCAAAATCTTCGTCTCGAGCCCCTCTTTCCGTTTAATCAACTTGAATAGGATTTTAACAAATTAAAATTTGGTTTCAAGCAGATTTGATTTCGATCTTATTTTGAGCGTAGTTTGAGTTTCGTAGCTCCGATTCGAGTGATTCTTTTTGCAAATCGAAGCTTTTCAGTTGAACTTTCAGATTGGATCTTCTTATTCGAAGTTTTACCCGTGCATCTATGATTGAGTGCTTATGTATGCTATTGTTTGTTTGCGATAGAATTCCCGGAGTGCGAAGCGTGCTACTACGAGTCTCTAGGGTTTGCAGATCGTTAGCAAGGCATGTAACACTTTGATCATATCGTTTATTACCCAGTTTTTATGCATTAGTTCTAATCCTCAAACATTGCATATCATTGTTGTAGGAACCTTCTCAATGTTTAACAACCACCATGATAGTTAAATAAAATATATTTCATTGTTGTAGGGAAAAATTGGCTTTATGCAAAACATTAATCATAGAGCTTTCCACCAGCCATATATGCATGTAGTGATAGCATTTATTCTGTTCAATGTTCTTTTGTGTTACATTGCCAGCATATTCCATGTGCTGACCCGTTTCGGGCTGCAACATATCATGTTGCAGACTTTTCAGATGAAGAGTAAGGTGCGCTAGGTTGTTGTCGTTCACTCAGCTATGCCGTTGGAGTTGATGGACTCACTTTACATTCCAAGCCTTCCGCTGTTATCTTATTTTGATGGCCTTAAGCCATATTAATGTAATAAGTTCTCTTTTGAGACATTCGATGTAATAAGTGTGTGATTGAAACTCTGTTATAAATTATTGAGTAATGTGCGTGTCAGCATTATCGATCCAGGGATGACACTAATGCACAGAGACTTGACGGTTTGAGGTCGGGTCTCTACACGAATAAGCATCACCTAGTTCACATTGACAAGCTTGATATTATTGTCTATCATGCTCCTAATGCGCATCCGAAGCGCTGTCAGCTCGTCCGGCGAAGCCCAGTCCTGGCCCTTCTTTGGCCAGGAGGTGAGACGCATCGGGGCTCCGGACCGGAATTCGGGAGCCGCGACCCAGGTGGTGCCACGCGGCTCTGTGACGTAGAACCACTTCTGTTGCCACCCTTTGATGGTCTCCACGAAAGTACCTATTGGCCATGTGACGTTGGGCATCTTGCTCACCATGGCGCCTCCGCACTCTGCGTGTTGGCCACCCACCACCTTCGGCTTCACATTGAAGATCTTTAATCATAATCCGAAGTGGCGTGGGATGCGGAGGAAAGCCTCGCACACGACAATGAATGCCAAGATGTTGAGGAAAGAATTTGGGGCTAGATCATGGAAATCTAGCCCGTAGTAAAACATGAGTATGCGGACGAATGGTTGGAGAGGAAATCCTAGCCCGCGGACGAAGTGGGAGATGAACACCACCCTCTCATGGGGCTCCAGAGTGGGGATGATCTATCCCTCGGCTGGGAGCCGGTGGGCGATTTCTTTGGCCAAATTCCCCGCCTCCCGAAGCTTCGTAATGTCCTTCTCCTTGACGGAGGAGGCCAACCACTTGCCCTACGCTCCGGATCCGGACATGGTTGGAGTGCTTTCTTGGGGCGGAAAAGATGAGAACTTGGGCGCTGGAGCTCGAGAAGGGGGAAGCAGAGAGAGAGAAGGCGTGGGTGAAAAGGGGTGAATCCTTATCTCCTTATAAAGGCAGCGAATATCAAGCGCCTCCCCGTTCGCCTTAAAACTCGTCTATTCCCCAAGGGTCGTGTAGGCGGCATGGTTGGGTTACCCACGCCCGTATTGATGAGAATCCAGCAATAAGGGGACACTATCTCTACTTTGACAAGACGTGTCAATGAAACCGCATCTCGAAGTACGGAGCGACGGGCTAAAAAACGGTTCAAATAATGGTTGGGCGCGACGTGATGTCACGCTCCAAAAACTTGTCAGCGGATTGGACTCGTGAATTATTATACTCTCTACGGTTGTATGTGGTATTTGTTTTGCAGAGCCAGACACGTTTTCTATGTTCGAATGAGTATTCAGAGGAGGAACCCGCCTTGCAATGCCAAAGACAATTCACGCGCTGGACACCTCGTCATTGAAGCCTGGTTCAGGGGCTACTGAGGGAGTCCTGGATTAAGGGGTCCTCGGACGCCGGACTATGTAGCACGGGCCGGACTGTTGGGCTGTGAATATACAAGACAGAAGACTCTCTCCCGTGTCCGGATGGGACTCTTCTTGGCGTGGAAGGCAAGCTTGGTGCTCGGATATGAAGATTCCTTTCTCTGTAACCGACTTTGTACAACCCTAGTCCCCTCCGGTGTCTATATAAAGCAAAGGGCTTTAGTCCATAGAGGCAATAATAATCATATAGGCTTGACTTCTAGGGTTTTAGCCATTACGATCTCGTGGTAGATCAACTCTTGTAATACTCATATTCATCAAGATCAATCAAGTAGGAAGTAGGGTATTACCTCCATAGAGAGGGCCCGAACCTGAGTAAACATCGTGTCCCCCGCCTCCTGTTACCATCAACCTTAGACGCACAGTTCGGGACCCCTTACCCAAGATCCGCCGATTTTGACACCAACAGTGGCCAAATAAATTATTTTCATGTAGAACATATTTTTGCTTTTTTTTCTCTGTTAATATTTGACGTATTGTTATTAAATTTCCCTATTAGACCTTGATTTTACATTTGTATACATTTTTTTCTTAGCAGCAGCATACTGCCCCATTTGGAGAAGGTACACAATATTACTATTGCGCATATCTGTTTTGTTAACCATCATCTATGAGATTTCCTTTTTCACTCGTGCATTGGCAAAATGCACCCGTTTCTTCTTTCAGGTCTTTTCTCACAGTTATCTATTCCTAGCAAAATCTAGCAACAAGCATAAAACCGGTTCAAGAAGCTGAGGCCAGCTTTGAGTTTTAACTATCTTTTCCTACCGGTGCTATGTTTTAATGTTCACAACTTATAATTTCTTTATCATCTAATGGTTTCGCAACGAAAAACAAGATTAGTTTGTATCCAGGCAGCTGAGGAATATTTGCGAGCACTTCAAATGCAATTAACAATGATGGCCACAAATAGTGACAATTGTCTGATGTGGCTAAGGGAAACCATCTGGCATTTCCCGCCCAAGCCCTGCCCCCTACGCACCGCCCCGCCCGCCGCCCTCTAGAAGCTTTGCCTTTCTTTAGATGCGGCGGGCTTGTGGGCAGTGACCTTCTCTAGATCCCCCAATTACACTGGCTCCGACAAGTCTTCGTATAGGTCCATGCGACGGTGGAGGGCGAAAAGCGCGGCAATTGAGATGGAGGACGGCAAAGATCAGAGCGAAGAGGGAGGAAAGAGCGCGAGTTTTGGCATAAAAATTATGCGGACCGCTCGAAATGCGTAGGCTTCGTCTTAGTTTTGAGTGGGTGGGGGCATTGGAGTCGGGCGTGGCGGAGGGCCGGACTACCACAAAGCCACCATTACTTCTAGTTTATGTTTACGGCGAAAACGGACAAGAAGACGCGGGTGTTTCGAAGGTCCGGCCCTTAGCCTGTTGCTCTCACCGTACTCTTTCAGTGGCGATTGTGCCGTCTAGCTTGGCTGGCCGGTCATGACGCGACGGCGGCGTGCGTTCATTTCTTGCTTGGATCGGCATCAAAGCATCAATCCCAAGCCTTGAGCGCAACCGGTGACCGCTGAACAGCCAGCAAGTAGCAACATCTGACCGGCGGCTCCAGTACCATTTCTCGGTAAACATCTTGTTCGTCGGCACATGGTGGATGCCGGTGGAAACCAATCATGCCAAGGCAGCAGCTAGCATCACATCGCCCCACCCAAGGTGCCCAAAATCAAGGAAATATTCCGCAGCTCGTGACCAACACCGTACAGTACGCGCGGCCAACTAATTAATCCCCAAGACCCCAACTCCCTCCAGATCATTCTACCGTACTACCCTATTGTATAACCACATGAATTGTCGACAAGATGACCCCTCCTCGTTTTGGCATCTCTTCTTCATCAACCATCTTTCTCCTCCATAATATCGTGGAGATAATATTATGAGTCACACGTCACGGATCTCCGTACATCCACGTCCACCTCAGCCCAGCATGCAGCAGCGGCGGTCAAGTTGGCGGTGCACCGGTGCGCGCATGTGGTGCCGTGGTGGTAATATGTAGTGCATGGCCGTTGCTTTCGATGGTGCGGTGCCCCTTCCCGCCGAGCACATGGATCCGCTTGTCTTGTCGTCGTGCCTTTGAAAAATGGGAGGAGGCGACGACGGAGGGCCGGTCTGATCACGTCGCCGTCGGCGTACGAAACGGTACGATCTGAGGACGGTACAACTGACCACGGACGACGACAACGTAATCGATCGACCAGAAAGAGATACTATTTTAAATTGAACATCGCTGATGTCTGGGGTACAAATACTCTTGCCTCTTGGAATGGAAGCGTCCTGGATTTGCCAGGTAGGTGTTGTAGCTGTATCTGGCTTGGCTGCTCCCTCCTCATGCTTCCATCTATGTTCCCACTTCATTCTACGGCTGTCTTTTTTCTTTTTCTTTCTAATCTAATCATCTCTCCTTCTGATTTTAAAGGAGTGGAACCGGGTCTTATTTTGTTCTAATCAAATCAAGGGCCAGTTCTTTTCGCCCTATAATTCTGGAGAATCATGAATCTAGAAACTGTCCATAGAATCGTCTGCCCACAGAATTGTATGTCCAGTACTTTTTTGTAATTCTAGCATGTGATTGTTGTATGAGTTGTGGTCTGAAATATGTATAATGTCCTTGAACTGAAATTGTGTGCTGAATTGCATACATCCATCCATCTATCCAACAGCACGAATCATCATTGACAATAGCATGTTCATCTAGCAAAATCATCAATCCATCCATCCATCCATCTAGCAAAATCATCAATCAATTCATCCATCCATCTAGAAAATTTATCCATCAATCCATCCATCTATCAAACATAAATCCGTGCATCTATCCAACATAAATCCATCCATCTATCCAACATCAGCATACACCAAGGCCGGATCGGCCCAGCGGCGGCGCGGAGGCAGAGGAAGGCCAGAGCGCCGATGGGAGGCGTCAGCGTCCAGATGCAGATGAGGGCCAGAGGGGCGGCCAGAGAGGGAGGGGCGGCGGGCCGCGACAGGAAGGGCCGAGGCAGACGACGGGAGGCGTCGGCGTCCAGGCCACCGGGGGCGAAGCGGCGAGGTGGGGCCGGCGAGGCCCGGCGGCGGCGCGTCTGCCTCCTGGAACCCTAGCGCTTGAAGGGGATCGAGCGAGGACCGAGGGGAACGAGTCGTGCTCTCGTTTTTTGCTCTACGGGTTGTGGAGGATGGCAGTGGCATTTTGGCTGTAAAATGCCGCTCAAACAAGGGTATTCTGATAAGTCCAACCGTTTTCTTTTGCGGGATGTCGTAGAATTGCCAGAATCGCGGTGGGATGGTGCTTTTCGATTGCACTGGTGATTGTGGCCATTCTGAGATCATTCCTGGGGCAACAACGAGTTCTTTTGCAATTGTGATTCTGCCGGCAGTAATTCTTCGGAATTGGGTCAAAAGAACTGGCCTCAAGCCACATATGCGGGACCATAGATGGGCGCACACGGAGGAAGCAGTAAGTCTCGTCCGTTGTAGCTGCGAGCCCCGAGGCTTATCTAATCTGCGTGTGACTATGAGCTGGAAGATATGCATGCATGCATAGGGATGGGGCGGCAAGAAACCTGACGAAACGTGCGTGACTGATCAGAGAGATTGTAAGCCATACTGTTGCATGCACAGCAGTGTGGTGACTCAACGGACCCCCTCCATGACTCAACGAGCTGGCAGCTAGCTCCAAGAACCGAATCTACTATGGGTGCGTCCAGTTGGTACCATGTACTTACTGTACATGTGTGGAAAGGTCAGTGGTTTCATTGCTTTGACAATGATAAACATGACATGACAACTGCTACACGAAAGCGAGGATTTGATGTTCCCCGGGAAAGCTCATTTGATCCATACGATTTTTACGGCATTTCCATAGGATGCTGATCCTAAGGAATATTTTTTGTAAGCCGTGATTTGTCCATCCTCCATACCATAATTTTTGCCGTGGTTTTAGTTCAGGAGTAGGAATTGAAAAAAATATGCCCCAAAGGCATTAATAAAGTTATTACTTTATATTTCCTTATTTATAATAAATGTTTATTATTCGTGTTAGAATTGTACTCCCTCCATTTTTATTTACTCTGCATATTAGAATTGACTGAAGTCAAACTTCGTAAAGTTTGACCAAGTTTATAAAAAATATATAAATATTTACAATAACAAATCTATATGATGCAAAAGTATGTTTAATGACGAATCTAATGGTATTGATTTGTAATTGTACATATTAATATTTTTATCTATAAACTTTGTCAAAGTTTATAAAGCTTGACTTTGACCAAAACTAATATGCGGAGTAAATAAAAAGGAGGGAGTATTAACCGGAAACTTGATACATGTGTGGATATATAGACAAAACATCGTGCCCCTAGTAAGCCTCTACTAGACTAGCTCGTTAATCAAAGATGGTTAAGTTTCCTAACCATAGACATGTGTTGTCATTTGATGAATAGGATCACATCATTAGGAGAATGATGTGATGGACAAGACCCATTCGTTAGCTTAGCATAATGACCGTTCAATTTTATTGCTATTGCTTTCTTCATGTCAAATACATATTCCTTCGACTATGATATTATGCAACTCCTGGATACCGGGGGAATGCCTTGTGTGCTATCAAACGTCACAACGTAACTGGGTGATTATAAAGATGCTCTACAGGTATCTTCGAAGGTGTTTGTTGAGTTGGCATAGATCGAGATTAGGATTTGTCACTCCGAGTATCGGAGAGGTATCTCTGGGCCCTCTCGGTAATACACATCATAAGCTTGCAAGCAAACGACTAAGAAGTTAATCACGAGGTGATGTATTACGGAACGAGTAAAGAGACTTGCCGGTAACGAGATTGAACTAGGTATGAAGATACCGACGATCGAATCTCGGGCAAGTAACATACTGATGGACAAAGGGAATTACGTATGTTGTCATAACGGTTCGACCGATAAAGATCTTCGTAGAATATGTAGGAGCCAATATGGGATCCAGGTTCCGCTATTGGTCATTGACCGAATAGGTGTCTCGGTCATGTCTACATAGTTCTCGAACCCGTAGGGTCTACACGCTTAACGTTCGATGACGATAAAGTATTATATGAGTTATATGATTTGGTGATCGAATGTTGTTCGGAGTCCTGGATGAGATCACGAACATGACGAGAAGTCTCGAAATGGTCGAGAGGTAAAGATGGATATATAGGACGAGAGTATTCAGACACCAAAAGTGTTTCAGGGGTTACCGGGTACTTATCGGGTCACCGAAAGGGGTTTCGGGCACCCCCGGCAAAAGATATGGGCCTTATGGGCCAAGAGGGGAAACGTACCAACCATAAGGGGCTGGTGCGCCCCCCATATGGGCCAGCCTAGGAGGAGAAGGAAAGAGGGGAAGGAAAAGGAAAGAGTGGAATAGGATTCGCCCTTCCTTCCCTCTCCCCCCTCTTTCCTTCCTCCTCCGACAAACATGGCAGGGGGGGGCAAGGGCAGGAGCCCAAGCAGGATTCAGACCTACTTGGGACACCCCTTGGCCTCTCCCCTGTCCCTCCCACCATATATACGAGGAGGGGGGCGCCTAGCACCACCCGGATAATTGCCTAGCCGTGTGCGGTGCCCCCTCCACCGTTTAACCCCCGGTCATTTTTTCATAATGTTTAGGCGAAGCCCTGCGGAGATCACTTTACCATCACCGTCACCTCGCCGTCGTGCTGACGGAACTCATCTACTACCTCGATGTCTTGCTGGATCAAGAAGGCTAGGGACGTCACCAAGCTGGACATGTGCAGAACGCGGAGGTGCCCTGCGTTCGGTACTTGATCGGTTGAAACGCGTAGAAGTTTGACTACATCAACCACGTTGTGAAACACTTCCGCTTATGGTCTACGTGGGTACCTAGACACACTCTCCCTCTCATTGCTATGCATCTCAATGAATAGATCATTGCGTATGCGTAGAAATTTTTTATTTTCCATGCAACAATTCCCAATAAGAATAGTTACTATGAAATTTTCGTGGTCTATTTCATAAGAAATTTTAAAAAGTCTGACTTCATGGAAAAATCCATGCGCTTCCATGAACAACACCCTTGTGTCAATTCCTTTGTTTTACAATTATCAAATTCAAACGGGCAGGTAGGTCATAGCAGTCCTCTATTTTTTTATCATGTGAATCAAAGGAGCCCTAAGCATCTGCACCCTTTTTTTCCCATGTCCCCGTGCCCATTGTCTCTCTTCGATAGGTAGGTGAGAAATGCGGACGCGAGACCATTTCTTGGCGACTTTTACAACACGAGATTCTAGCAACAACATTTCAGTTTCTACGGCGCTTGCTTGCAAACTTTGAATGACCCAAGTCACTAAAGTAGAGAATTCAAGCATGTCGTAGAAGAAAAAGCAGTGAGTTACAATTGGATGTTAACGCTGCTTCTTTCTTGATATCATTAGTGTAGATTCTAGACGAGTTCAATTGGACTTTACATTCCAGAGTGAAAGTTCTTGTACGAACCATGTAATTAGGTACTCATCAACATAGCCGAAGAAAGATATTTTCAACTTGATGACCATGCCCAAAAATGTCGATCAAAGCTTCCAATTCTAGTAGCAAAAGGGTCCGTGCGTTGCTACAAGATTTTTTTATATAATCTTCAACGGTCGTAGCCACATTTTGCTGCATCACCGAGATACATTATCACTTTCAATTTTGTAAGATCATTATTTTTTTTGAAAATACGAACATTTTTTAAACACATCAGCATTTTTCAAATTCATGAAAACTTTTAAAAATGTGCCAACATTTTTTTAAACAAGTCAACATTTTAGAATTCATTTTATACTATTTGCAAACATTTTTAAAAATTGTGAACATTTTTTATTAATAATTTTGAATCGGCGAACATTTCTAGAATCAACGAATCTTTTTTTGGAAATTGGTGGACCAAATTCTTAAATTCAAACATTTTTTGATGAAACGAATTTTTTTCGAAATGCATGATCATTTTTTGAATCAGCAAATATTTTATGCATGAATAAACTATTTTGTAAGTCAGGGAAAGTATTTGAATTTTTAGGATAGTTTTCCATTCATGAGCATTTTTTGAATTAGTGAAATTATATTCAATTAGAGGTGTTTGGTTCGACGTTTTTTGCCCGTTATCTGATTACACCGGTATCTCATAACGTTAATTGTGTTTGGAAGGGACAGCACGTAATCAGATCCCGTGTAAACAGATCCCTCCGCTGTTTAAGGTCGATTCCGCCCACCCCCCAGCGTAAACGCATCGCGTTTCCTTTTGTCCCCTGATCCCATCGTACCTCGCTCTGCCTCCGCCTCCTCTCATCCCCTTCCGCCGCCACTCGCTATCTGCGTGCACAGATCAAGCCGACGTCAACGGCGACGGCGCCGGCGCCGATGGCAGAAGCGCTGGTTTACCGCTGGCAGTGCGAGGAGGCCGGACGGAAGCTGGTGCTGGACTGCGCCGGGCAGGGCATGTCATTCGTGGAAGCTGACGGAGACATCGCGGACGACAAGCTTCACGACGTGAGGTGCTTGCTGCGTCAGCGATGTCCGCCGGCGTGGCGCAGTATGACGGGGAGAGCACTTCTGGTGCCCGTGCCATAGGTGCAGCCCGTCTCGGCCAAGGAGATTCGTTTTCTTGAAAGGAATTGATTGACGTTACAGGCTGCAACCAAACAAGTTTGTGTTTTCTTCGATTACGTTAACAGTACCAGCGTCATTTCATTACGTTTACGTTCACGTTACCTCTGACGAACCAAACACCTCCTAACATTTTTTTAATACACGAACTTTTGGAAAAATCAAGATTTTTTTTTGATTTCCCAAGCATTTTGTTTCGAAATTTTGAATTTTTTCTGAATAAGCAAACATTGGTTTACAGAATCACTAACATTTTTGAATACACAAACATTTTATGTCAAAATTCTCATTTTATAAAAATATTGGAACTTTTTTGAAGTCCCAAATTATTTAAAGTAGAAAAAGAAAAATGGAAAATAAAAAAAATTAAATTTAAAAAATAGTTTGCCCGGACATGGGCCGCCCTAAACGGACGTGCTGCGTCTTCTCCCAGCGTGCAGAGCGTAGTACAGAAGTTTACTACTGCATAACCCGGCCCAGGCATGGATTTCTCTATGTGAAACGTTTTCTTTTATCACTTATAGGTGATATCGATGGGTAATATTTTGCAACTATGAGAGAAATTTCCGTGACATACCGCGAGAAGCTATAGCCCTTTACGGAAATTTCCCTCAAAGTTGTAAAAATATTACCCACCAATACCACAAGTGATGAAAAATGTTTCACAAAAGGGTATACCTAATAATAAAGGGTTATTGTTTCTGGCGGTACGTCACGGAAATTTCCCTCAAAGTTGCGAAATATTAGTCACCGATTCCACCTATAAGTGATCTGAAAATGTTTCACACATGAAAATCCCTCCGCCTAGTCCGGCCAATGTAGCAAGGACCTCCTATACTGTGCTCTGCGCGCTGGGAGAAGATGCAGCGCGCCCATTTGGGCCGCCCTATGTCACGGCGGTGTGTTTTTTAAATTTCATTTTCATTTTTATTTATTTTCGTTTTCGTTTTTTCTACTTTAAATAATTTAGGAGTTCAAAAAAGATTTGAAAATTTAAAAAATGAGAATTTAAATAAGATGTTTATTAAATCATAAAATATTTGTGGATTCAAAGAATGTTCGTGATTTTGTAACAAAACGTTTGCTTATTCAAAAAATGTTTGAACTTTTGGAAAAATATATTCATAAAATAAAAAAAAATTCATGATTTCTTTAAAAGTACGTCTATTAAAAACTGTTATTAGAAGAGAACCATCTTCATGCATCACTAGAATTCTGGGAATTTTGTAACAGAGAGAATGCACTTGCAAGCCACAAACATGTTTTTGATGAGGTGAAACTTAATGTAGGAATATATACACAATTCTTCTGGATGAAGGCATTTCATTGGGTTCTTAACTAGATATTGGTGTTTGTTCCAAGAAATAATCTACATGATTTTTTAATAGAATCATAACCCTTCAAAAATGCTAAATCAATAGATATCTGAAACTAGCGGGGAAAACTATGTCTCATCCATTTAGTTGTAGAATCAGCAACACCTGGCTGTGGTAGATCTTTCCTGAGAAGTTTTAAATTTTCATATTTTGCGGGAATGAGAAGTTTTAATTGGTAGACCTCATCTTAGATTCATTTATATTATTCACAAAACGAACAACTATGTAGTCGTACGTTTAAAAATAAGTATAATACAATGTAAACAAGTCCTATGCTTTCTTCAGAGAATAAATCTAGCTTGTTTGAAGTGAGGTGACCTGTCATTTGGTACTGTTGATTTGTCAGTGGTTTACTGGTTGACACAAGGTTTGACCATTCTTGAGCAATCCAGCTCCTCACCTCCCTGCTGATGTGTCTATATTTTAGAGCAAGTACAATAGTGGGTTTATAGCTGCTTACATGGTAATTTTGTCTATGTGAAAGAAAAAAACATGAAAAAAATAAGTGGAGTGGGCTTTCATGTAAAAGCCTAGCTATATGCGTGCTCCTAAGCATATGCATAAATGTGAAGAGATAGAGAGAAGATAAGAAAAATATTAATCTTATAGCTAATCTTGTTGTATGAGTGTTCATATGCGTTGGCTATAAATGATGTGACAACGCCTTATAACCAACACTTGACAATATTATTAACTATTCTCTTAGGCTGGGCAACACAACTTTCAATATGGTTTGGCGAAAAGATCTGGCGTGAATAATCTATTGAGTCTGGTCCCCCTTGAGTTGCTGACCGGATGTGAGTAGGATTGTACTGGGAACATATTTTAAAGATTAGACACGGTATATATTGACGATGGGTGTTTGTTGTCATTAAGTATGTATGTGAACTAGTAAACAGATCATAAGAAACCTAGTTTATTCAGCAGTCTACGGGTAGAAATACCGTCAAGTGCATTTTCGACGACTTCCGCTCATAGGAAAATTAATCCAATTAAGAAACGCTAGCAAACTGCAAGTTGGGAAACAGGGAAAGAGGGGAATAATGTGGAGAAAATAACCAGGGGATGGTCTTTTTATGAGCATTTCAATTCTAGTAGCAGCCTGGTGTTACGACAAGCTTGTGGCTGCTTAACGCTAATGGGAAGAACTCGTTCAATAAATTGTTGTGCATAAGTTGGCATTGGTTTGTCAAACCATACTTAATTTAACTCGCTCTTAAGATGTTAAGCAATAGTAAGACTAAAACCAAGGCGTGTTTTTTAGTATGAGTGCGGAACAACCTCCAGGGTCACGCGCTCGAGCGGCTCCGGAGGCCTCCTTAGTACCGAGGCAGCAGCGCACCCGCCACTGATCTCTCTTCAACGCCGTTGCGGCCAGCCGCGGGTGGGGACGGTGGCACTACCTTTCCCACCTAAGGCTTTGTTCGATTAATCCTCTCCCCAAGAGGATTGAAGGGGATTGATAAGGATTGGTTCGTATTTTGACTTAAAAGAAATTTAAATCCTCCTTAAACCCCTTCAATTCATTTGGATTCACATGCAACCGAACAAGGCCTAAGGAGGAGGGTGTGTGGTGGCTGCCAGCTACCATCTCCGTGTGCACGAAGTGGAGTTTGTTAACAGCGGTGGTGGCGCTCGCTGTGGTGGGGCGCAGTGCAGCGGTTCGGACAGTCGTCTGGCATTTGCGTGTCGTCATGCTGCAGGTGTGGGTGCGATTTAGTGGGACTAACTAGTCCATCCCACTTAATTGGCTTTAATGGGCTCCCACTGGACGAAAAAAACATAACCGGGCTATCCCACTTAACCCGTCGGGAGCCCACCTTTCCCTATTAAATAGTCAATCGGACTCTGTTCTCGTGCACGAAGGAGAGGGAGGCGCCGCAACATGCTCCAGCCGCCGCCGCCGATCGATGGCTTTCGCTGCCGCACCCCGCTTCTTCGTCCTCGCACCACGCCGCAAGGAGTAGTGGGCAGCTTTGTGGCCATGCCGAGCGAGTAGCTAAGCATCCAGGAGATGCGGCGCATGTCGGGCTGCATGCATGTTGCGGCAAACCACGCCGCCCTTCTGGAGAAGCACTTCAGGCAAGTCTGTTGGTTGGTGATGGTCGCCGAGAGAACCTTCATGGCGTGCTCGTTGGTCGCCTGCCGCGGAGGGCGACTGCAGGTCCGCCATGCTTGCCACGAGTTCGGCCATGGTGGTCTCGAGGAGCTGCATGCAGTCAGAGACGGCGACGTGGTCGTGCGTGCTGAGGGACTTCCCGTGGAGGTAGTCGGAGCAGTTCATGGACATGGTGGTTGCAGCGGTCTTGCGGTTGATGGCCGCACATATGACGTCGGAGATGTGGCGAGCGGGGTTAGGCAGAGCTCCAGTACATCGTGTTGTCGCAGTGCACCGCCATGGACGCCTCCATGGAGCGGTGGAATGGGACTATGCCGGAGGAGACATTGTCGGCAACGATTGTGAGGGCCAGCAATGCTAGCAAGATGAACATATGTCTTAGCTTCTTGCAGTGTAACGGTGTGGCAGATGGAAAGCTAGTTTACGTTCCAATCGTGAGTTCATTTAGTGGGATCCCACTTGTGCCCAGATAATCTGTTTATGTTATGATGGGATGTCCAATTATTCCCGCCAAACCTACTGGGACCAAGTGGGCCAAAGATTTGTTTTTGAAAGAAAGGGATCTTTCCCCCGATTTCATTAAAGAAACCAAGTGTTTTGATACAACCAGAACGCCACACCGTTGGCCACCTTCAACGCCTGCTAGTAAAGGTCCACATCTGCACGTAACCTACCCCCTCCCATCACTCCCGCCTGCTGACAGTACGTAGACGGAAGGGGAAAACCACCAGTAGAATCCCGAATTACCCTATTACATCAAAGGGAATCAAAACAGAACCTTCAGGCAACAAGATGAGTAAACTATCTAAACTTCGATTTTCAACCCTCCTCCAGTCTTGGCACCCAAGTCGCCCATCCTCGTCTTGATTGGAAAAGATCACTAGCGACTCGGTCCAGCAGCTTTGCGCCCCGTTGCAGCTCCACTTTTGCGTCCTCCCTCACCTGCAAGCAACTCCAATCATTAATCCAATGTGACATTCTAAACATCATTACACTTGGGTCATTAGGCCAGACATGTTGAAAGCACGCTGAGTTTCTAGTTTTCCAAATGCTCCAGATTAGTGCCGCTATTCCGACAAAAATTTTCTTCTTATTTTCTCCCTCAAAAGCATCCAACCAAACATGTATGCACGTGTCCATGTCACTGAAGTCACAACTGAATCCAGTGCAATAACTGACAACGTTCCACATATATCTGGCAAGCGGACATCGAAAAAAAGGTGGTTGATTGATTCTTTTTCGTTACAAAAAAGACATTTTGTTTCACATTTCCCTCCTCTATGCAACAAAACGTCTCTAGTTAGTATACTCTTATTCAAGACCAACCAGAGAAAGGTTTTGATTTTCGGAGGAATTTTGACTTTCCAAAGAAATCCATCAGGCCATTTGTCCCCAGTCTGAAGAACAGAGTAGAAAGATTTCACACTAAAGACTCCTGTTTTGGTAGGAATCCAGTGTAGTTTATCATTCCCCTCAGTTAACTTCACTAATCTACACAATTCATTCCTGTCCCGCCATTGAGCTTCTCTTTGCCCCACCAAAGCTCTTCTAAAACGAAGAATAAACATATTGGAGGAAATGACTTCGTAAACTGTAATGTGTTGATTTAGAGAAATATTATATAAACTAGGGAACACGTCGGCTATCCTCTATTCCCCCAGCCATAGATCTTCCCAAAATCTGGTCTTCTTACCATCCCCCACCTTAAATCTGCAACAGTTCAAAAACAGAGGTTTGCATCTTAGCAGCCCCTGCCAGAAGTGCGAGTCACCTTGTTTTTTATTAACCTGCCCTAAGGTGGAGTTTTTAACATATTTATCCCACAACAATCTATTCCATAAGCTATCTTCATTAAAAAGCTTCCACAACCATTTGGACAGTAAAGCAATATTCATAAAATCCAAATCCAGAATCCCCAAACCACCTAAATCTTTTGGTCTGCACACTCTCTCCCACGCAACCAAATGGTATTTATGTTTGTTATCCTCACCACTCCAAAGAAAACTCGATCTGGGTCTGTCCAATCTTTTTTTGACTCCCTTTGGTAGTCCATAAAAGGATATCATGTAAAGGACTAGGCTAGTCAGGGAAGAATTAATCAGGGCCGTGCGTCCAGCCATGTTAAGAAACCTCCCTAGCTAGCCCCCCATTCTCTTCTCAGTTTTGTTAACTGAAGGATTCCAATCACTATTCTTCAATCTACGATCATCAACTGGGATTCCTAGGTACTTAAACGGGAGTGTCCCTCTTTTACAAGTGAGAATCTCCTCAAAAAGTCTAGCTCTATCGTCCTCCAAGCCCACACATATCACTTCACTTTTATGAAAATTGATTTTCAGTCCCGACATAATTTCAAAAATGCCTAGGATTCTCTTGATGTTTCTAGCCTGTTCCAAGTCATCCTGGAAGAGGAGAATAGTGTCGTCTGCATATTGCAGAATGCAAACCTCATTTTCTTTGTGGTTTTTGGCCAGGCCACACACCAGACCCCCTTCAAACGCTCTATCCATCAAAATAGCTAAATTATCTACAGCAAGATCAAAAAGCAAGGGTGACATTGAGTCACCTTGCCGCAGCCCTTGATGTGTTTTGAAATAAGGCCCAATTTCTCCATTCACCTTAACAGCCACCTTTCCCCCCATCACAGTTTTTATTACCCAGTTGATCCATTTGTCTGGAAACTTTTTCATTTTAAGAGTTTGAAAAAGAAACGGCCATTTAACCTTGTCAAAAGCCTTCTCCAAATCAATCTTAAAAAGAACCCCCTTCTTCTTTTGTTTGTGCATAGAGTTTAAAGTTTCATGCAACACCAGAACACCTTCTAAAATGTACCTCCCTTTTATAAAAGCAGTTTGAGAATCTCTAATTACCCTAGAAATCATTACAATCAATCTATTCACCAAAATTTTAGTGAATATCTTGAAAATAACACTCAGGACGCAAATTGGTCTATACTTTTGAATCTTATCTGCATCACTCCCTTTTGGCAAAAGAGAAATCACTCCATAATTTAGCCTGTCTAGATCTAAATTATGTTCATAAAATTCCTCAAGAAGTGCCAACAAATCATCCTTAACAAGCTCCCAAAAATGTTGATAGAATTCAATATTAAAACCATCTGGACCAGCCGCCTTGTTTTTCTCCATGCCAAAAACAGCCTTTTTCAATTCATCGATTGTGAATTTCTTGACAAGGAATTCTTGTTCCTTTGTAGTGAGTGTTTCCACACCACTGGGGTCCATGTTTAAAGTCCTGATCTCAGGCTCATTAAAAAGTTCCTTGTAAAACTTAGTGATATATTTCTTTAAATTTTCCTGCCCTTCAATCACCCCATCATCCTGCACAAGCTTAATGATTCTGTTTTTCCTAAGTCTACCATTTGCTTTAGCAGGATAATATTTAGTATTAGCATCACCTTTCTGTAACTCCGTGTCATGAGACCTCTGAATCCACCTGATCTCTTCTTCTTTAAGAATTAACTTCAAAGACTCTTGACATGCTTTTTTCATATCCTTGTCATTATCACAAAGTTTCTCCTCTTCTTCCATTTTGTCTAATCTATCCAATTCCTCCAAGATTTCTTTTTTCTTCCTTCTAAAAATTGCTTCAATATTCCTATTCCACCCTTTCAAGACCTTCCTCATCTCCTTCATTTTGTTATGGAACCTATCCAAAATGGAACTCCCAGGGAAGTTTGACTCCCATACCTTCCTCACTATCTCATTTAAGTCTGGCCTTTGAAACCAACTGTTTTCAAATATGAAAACCGAAGATTTCGAAGGTGTGTTTCCAGTTTTCACAAGCAGTGGAGTGTGGTCAGAGAGCTCTCTGGGTAGGTCTTCAATGCAAACCAAAGGATATTTTTCCTCCCAAGAGGTGGATATTAGTATTCTGTCTAACAAGGCATAAGTGGGATCCTCATGATTATTAGACCAAGTATATTTCCTCCCTACTAAGGGAAGCTCCATCATTTCCCCCAAAGTGATCACTGAATTAAAAAGCATACTCCATTTGTTATAACCACCTGGCTTATTTTTATCACTATCCTTCCTAGTCATGTTAAAGTCACCCCCACCAGCATGGGACGTTTCGAATTTTTGAAGATGTGAACCAACTCCACTAGAAATTTAGGTTTGCCTCTTGGTTGGGCATCTCCATACACCACAACCAGGCACTAAAACCCATCTCTAATGTTTCTGATTTTAATCTTGACAAAATATTCCCCTTGTTCTTTTTTCTCTTTGATGAGAGTAGCACTGTTAATGCCAACTAAGATTCCTCCAGATCTACCTTTAGAGGGCAAAAAATCCCACTCAAACTTTTCTGAAGCACTAAGATCAGACAAGTCCAACTTGTTGAAATCTGTCTTCATTGTTTCCTGTATGCCCACAAAGTCTAGATTATTTTGCCCAATTTGTTCTTTAATAAAATCTCTCTTCTTTTTCTCTCCAATCCCTCTAGAATTCCAAATTAGACCACTTAACATCTTTTAGATGAGAAAAACCTGAAAGGCACAAGAACACTTCTCCCAACTAGGGAATTAGTGAAGGCTCCTTTTTTTCTTCCTTCTCAGCACTGTTTTTACTGGGGTTTTAACAGATACAGCCTCAAAGTGAGCACTGTTAGTTTTAAGCCCCATCCTAATCCCTCCAAAAATGCCATCCATCCTCTCATCCATATTTTCATCTTCATCCTCTTTACTCAAACATAAAATATCCTGAAGAATGTCATTGACATCTCCAGGTTCCAAAACAAGATCTTCCTCTTGATTATTTGGTTGTTCTCTAGAGCTGGCCAAAAAAAGATCTCTCCTAGCTTTTTCTAAGGAGGTCAACAAATCCAAATTATTCTCCACCATGTCTAAAGTTACCCCCAAATCTATCCCTAAAACGTCAGCTACATCAATAAGTTTTAAATTTTCAGCATAAATATTTTCAGAGGTCTCAGGATTAGGGGTCGTACCTTCAGATAGAACCATATTCTTGGCTCTGGCTAAAGTCATGGCTCTGTCCAGGATGGGTATGTCATCTCTGTTTTTCGATGCAATCCTCCCACTATATCTCTGCCCCCCTTGATCTGCATTGTTGACTTTTTCATTCTCTTTGTTCTCCCCATCAGGGTTAGATATCCCAAGCTTAGTACCAAAGCTAACGGACTGAGATGCTTCGTACTCCTCTTCCATGTCCTCCCCGGACCCATCACCGAGCAACTTATCTCCCCCTGTTTTTCCTTCTCCCCCATTGATTGACGCTAATCCAACCTCCTCATCTAAGGTACCTGGTTTGTCTTTGTTTACATTTTTGTTATACATCAGCACATCAGCAGCTTCCTATTCTTTCAAAGCAGTGTCTCTTTCTTCTATAGCAATCTTGGTTCTTGTGCTAGCACATAGCTGGTTCTGGGATACCCCTTCATTAATCTTTGCCTTTTTAGCCTCCCTGCTTTCCTCTTCTTCTTGCTGAAAGTCCATCCATTGCTCATATCCTTGTGACATCTCATCCTCCTCTTTAGCCCAACCATTTTCCACCACTCCTTCGACCTCAAAGAAAATTCTGAACACCATTAAATCAGGGGTTGTCAACTTGGTCCATCTGGGAATCTTGGTGTGATCAACCACTACAACTCTGAGACGAACGTGTCCAGTTTTGCTCATCAGCTCCATATCAACCGTTTGGAGATAACCAATAGTTGAGCCAATTTCACACAGCCCATGGTAGTTCTTCATAGTTTTTGGAACCCCTTTCGCTTTGACCCAGACCACTGGTAATTTGCCCACTGCCATTGCATCATCATTCCAAACCCTGACATTCACGGTGATGTTTCCACCCTTCAGAGGAACCCAGTCGTACACAGCAGCTTCATTGATTCTTGCCATTGATGGAAAGTTGACCAAGAACACCCCATCAGAAACCTTTTTAGCTTTCCAGTCCCATCTCCATGGATAAGTTTTCGCCAAGCATTTGATCAAGTTGTCATCTTTAATTTCCAGAGCACAACCTTCTCTTAATCTCACCAGAGCCACTGCGTCATTTTTGCCATTGCCTGTCATCTCTTTAGCATGTTCAGCCACAAAAATACCAAGCCCTTCCCCTCCGAAACCAACCAAAGTGGCAACTGGTTTTTTCTGATGTAGCCAGGCACAGAAATCAGATATGTGTGTATCCTTAGAGCAAATCACGCACATAACTTTTGCTTCGCAGCCCTTGGAATTATGTCCCTTCTTTCCACACTTGTGACACACGATTTTGTCATTCGATGGCGTTTTTCTTTCAGAAACAACCACAGACCCCTGATTCCCTGTCAGCACAGCACCTGCTGAGTTTGCTTTGGAAACTTGAGCGTCACTACCCCCTCCCCCACTGGCTGTGTTCACCTTCTGCTGGTAAGTGCTGGCCACTGGGGTCAAATTATTTTGAACAAAAGGCCTGCGGGGCGGAGGACGCGCATCCCAATTCCCTCCATTCTGATTATAATCTCCAAAACCCTCCCTCCTACCATAAGATTGGTTGTGCTGGTTACCTGGGAAATTCCTGAAAGGTGAGAAGCCCTGATCGAAACGATCATATGCTGGATCTCTTCCAAATCCTTGCTTCGGCCTCCAGTTGTTCCCCCCTCCTTCCTCTCTTCCACCACCACCATGACCAGGGCCGAATCGATCGGCCATGTTTTCTTGATTTTCTTCGCTACTCTCTGTGGCGGCTCGAGGAGGGGCACACCATAGGTGGGAAACCATAGACCTCAGGAACTGGGTAGGATCCACATCTTGACCTTCGTCAGGATGTATAGCCACACCATCGCTCCCAGGTTGTGTGGGCTTTCCCAAAAGCAAGCCCGTGGGTCGGCCTGTTCCCCTCCCCCAGCCCATAGTACGAATAGAAACACAAATAGCCCCAGTTTTTTTCAAAATCATCACCTGTTTTCCCTCCTGGCGTGCAGGCGATCATACGGAAAGGGGAAGATTAGTTAACGACCTTGTTAATCTGATCTTCCCCTTTCGCCCACGTCCCATAAGCACCCAGTTAGGTTCTAAACCAATCCCAGCATCTATCGTTTTACCCTGAACTACTTGGTACCATCTATCAATTTGAACAGAATTGCAATGAACATGAGGAAATGTGCTGTTTCTGAAATGATCAGTACCTGGCATTCTGTGTTCCACTGGATTTTCCTTCGGAGAAGCATTACTTGGCTGCATCAGTGTTGGTTCTCTGTCATTTTTCTCCTTCCGATTCTTCGCATCTCTATTTTTCCTAATTTTTCCTCTCTTGGCGCAGAGAAAGCTTCAGCAAAGGTGGCCAGATACGGACTCCTCTGAACTTCTTCAGGAACATCTTCGTTTCCATCTTCATCATCGTATTGCTCAAGAACCCAGAACCTGCCCCCAATTGGACTTCCATTCGAAACATCCCTCTTCTCCCCTCTGCACAAACTGATTGCTCCACCTAGGTCAAAATTATCCAACACCACTTCTGTCTCTGACCCCGTACCCGCCTTGCTCCCTTGCTCACCGTCGGGCAGATTCAGATTTCTGGCGACAGATATGGAAGAGGATCCACGACCTCCGGTAACGGGGGAGCGCTTGTTGGTTGGCGCCCTATCAAAGAGATCCACCTCTACTTCCTCTGCGGGTCGGTCGAGCGTCCCTCCCCTTTTGCCCACTGAATTGTTGCAATCGCCGGCGATGTGGGGAACGGCGGCATCTGAGCCCTCTCCGCCGGCGACCCCTCGAAGGAAATCCTCCTCGACAAATTCTTCATCTCTCGGTCAGCTTGAATCCGACAAGTTTGAACATACCTCTCCTTCAAGAGCTTGCGATCTGGATCTGGCTCCGCCTGCGCATCCTCCACCGCCTCCCTCCATTCCTTCTCGCACTGCATCCATGAGAAGGAGTCGTCGCTGATCCGCTTTGCCCGCTCCAACCACCGCTGCTCCCTCGACTCCCGCAGCATCTCGTCCGGAATCGAGCGAATCAGGCATAGCGTCTCCGGGAAGGCTTCGTATACAAACGGGAGGGGAAAATCCACCTCTCGCAGTATAGGTGCGCGGGGAGGCGGCGCCTGCCTCTCCGATCCGCGGAGTCGCGGCGGCGGCATGGGTAGGGGCGTGGTTGGGGAGGCGTCCGGCGGCGGCGGCGGCGGCAGCGGTGTTGTTGCGGTGGGTCGGTGGGTCGCAGGAGCGCATCGAACTAATTTGGATATGTTAACAATCTTAGATACAAAAAAGGAAAAGGGAACAACAAAGTTCTGGGGTGCCCATATATCTTCCCACCTGCAGCCTGAGCGCGTCACATTGTTGGGGCGCTTCAGTGGGCTGAGCATCGGCCTCCTGCCCGGCGACCTGGATCTAGCAGGTTAAGTAGAAAAATACTAAGCAAAGTGTTCTCCGCTGGTTTCATTCATAGATTGAACAGATACATATACAACGGAGAGTGCCCTACATGCAGGGCACGTTCAGTTAGAGGGCGACATGCTAGGAGTCATCCCTGAAGGCTAGGAGTAACAAGTACAGGTTAACGTTACACTGAAGTACAACTGTGACACACTTCAACAACCCCCACAATTGGAACGGCTACTGGTGGCAAGATGTTCAAACTGGAACGAAAATCACAGAATACAGAGGACGGCAACCCTTTCGTGAAGATGTCAGCAAACTGTGAGGATGTAGGGACGTGGAGAACCTTGGCTTCACCAAGGGCGACTCGATCCCGCACAAAGTGAAGATCAATCTCCACATGCTTAGTTCTTTGGTGCTGAACGGGATTTGTAGAGAGGTACTGACATTATCACAGTAAACAATGGTCGCGCGGCATGGCAGACGGCGAAGCTCGGCGAGGAGTTGACGGAGCCAACAGGATTTAGCGATGCAGTTTGCGATGACATGGTATTCCACCTCTGCACTGTAACGGGAGACAGTGTGCTGACGTTTGGAAGACCACGACACCAAGTTGGAGCGCAAGAAGACGTAGAGGCCGGATGTAGACCGCCGTGTATCCGGGCACCCAGCCCAATCCGCATCACTATACGTCACCAAATCGTGTGAGGAGGAACGATACAGCTATAGGCCATGCCGCAAGGTGACCTGCAGGTACCGCATAACGCGTTTAACGAGCTGAAAGTGGTGATCCATGGGAGGATGTATGAAGAGACAGATATGTTGCGTCGCGTATGTGACGTCAGGTCGGTTGAGGCATAGATACTGGAGGGCGCCGATGGTCGAGCGATAATGGGAGGGGTCATGGTAGGGGCCGCCGCCAGATCCAGAAGCCTTGGAGCGAGGATCGGCAGGGGTGGATATAGGGTTGAAGTCGAGCATATGGGCCCGGTCCAACACCTCAAGTAGATTTTTTTCCTGAGAGAGAAAGAGCCCATGGGCATTATGGTGAACATTAATCCCTAAGAAGTGATGAATGTCACCGAGATCGCTCATGGAGAACTCTCGGGAAAGGGATGCGACAAGAGAGTGGAGGAGAGAGGTGGTGCTGGCTGTTAAAATGATGCCGTACACATACAACAAAAGGTAGGCAGTAGTAAACTCGTGGTGAAGAATAAACAGGGAGCTATTGCATTTGGATGGAGTAAAGCCCAAGGAACGCAGAAAACTAGTGAACCGAAGGAACCACGTGCATGGAGCTTTCTTGAGACCATATAGGGGTTTGTGGAGGCGACACACATGAGTGGGATGGGTGGGATAAACAAAGCCAGATGGTTGCTGATAATAGACCGTCTCGGCAAGTTCACTATGGAGGAACACATTCTTAACATCCAACTGCCGGATGGGCCAAGAGTTGGCAGTCGCAATGCTGAGAACAAAACGGATGGTAGCGGGCCTGACGACGGGGCTAAAAGTCTCGCCATAGTCGACACCGGGCTATTGAGTGAAGCCATGCACGACTCAACGCACCTTGTAGTGAGCAATAGTGCCACCAAGATGGAGTTTGTGATGATAGATCCACTTGCCGGACACCACGTTATCACCTGCAGGACAAGGCACCAAAGACCAAGTGTCATTCCGCATTAGCACATCAAACTTGTCAAGCATAGCAGCACGCCAGTGGGGGTCCTTGAGTGCCGTGCGGTAGGTCAAGGGAAGGGGAGAAACGTCCGTGGAGATGATCAGGTTGTAATGTTGTTTGGGCATGAAAAAGCCGGTCTGAGCGTGGGTGATCATTTTATGTGGGTTTTCCGGAGGAGCAACCGGAACAGATTTTGGTGGGAGCGGTGGGTTGGTGGTAGATAGCGGGGAACGTGGCAGAGGGCGAGCAGATGGCACGGTGGGCGAGGAAAAATTGGTGATCGAGGTAGATCTAGGCGCAGCGGGCGATACGGGGCGGGCACGATCCCGAGGGAGATTCGGGCGGGCAGGAGTGGTCACTTGGGTGGGTGCGGGATTAGAGGGGGTGGACCCGGCGTGGCAGGGAGGGAGTCACAGGGTGGTTCTAGCTGGCGAGACAGGAGGGGCGGGGGCGTATGAGGTACGGATGGTAGCGGGAGTCCCGGGAAGGATAGGATCAGGTAGTGGGCGGGGATCCTCTGTGGAGGCACGACCTGAAGGCTGCGTGTATGGAAAGGTGGACTCGTCAAAAATAACATGCCGGGAAATAATGATTTTGCAAGTGGATAAATCAAAGCACTTGTAACCTTTGTGTTCCCTGGGATAGCCAAGAAATATGCATCGCTCCGAGCGTGGGGAGAGCTTTTGGGGAATGGTGGCCGCAAGATTAGGGAAACAAAGACATCCAAAAGTGCGAAGATGATCATATGTGGGGTGAGAGCCATAGAGAAGGAAGTGGGGTGTAAAATGATAAATGGCATGAGTTGGTCGTATATTAAGAAGAGTGGTGACAGTATGTAGTGCTCCCACCTAAAAGGGAGGCGGCAAGTGAGCTTGGAGCAGCAGTGTGCAGACAACATCATTTGTAGTGCGAATAAGGCACTCTGCCTTCCGTTTCGTGGAGACATGTATGGACAAGAAATACGAAACAAGACGGCGTGAGAAGAAAAGAAGTCGCATAGAGTGGCAGTGAGAAACTCTCCGCCATTATCACACTGTAGACAATGGATCATCATGCCAATTTGTGTTAGAACAAAGGAAAAGAAATGCTGAAGGGTCACACATGTATCAGATTTGGCTCGCAAAGGAAATGTCCATGAATAATGGGAAAAATCATTCAATATGACAAGGTAATAGTTATAACCAGAAAAACTAAGCACTGGTGATGTCCATAAATCACAGTGGACTAATTGAAAGGGTGTGGTGGTGAAGGAGGTGGAGGTGGGAAAGGGGAGGCGAGTATGTTTGCCAAGCTGGCATGCAGTACAAAGCATGGAGTCACGGACATCTTTATTACATGAATCTAAAAAATCAAGGGGAAAACAAGCTAATGTCGAGGAGCTCGGGTGGCCAAGTCTACGATGCCACAAGTCGGACGACTGGACGTCAAGGACCATCTGAGAGGAGCCACCATTATTTCTTGAAAACGGATAGAGATCACCGCCACTATTACATCTCAGGAGAAGGGCCTTGCTGACCAGATCCTTCACGGAGAAACCAGCAGGATCAAATTCCACATAAACAAGATTTTCACGATTAAATTGGCGGACGGAAATAAGATTCTTAACAATATTAGGCGAGAGAAGTATTTTGGAAAGGTGGAACGGGCGAAGGGGGAGGAGGGCGCTACCGATGGTAACAACAGGAAGTTTGGCCCCATTATCGGCTGTTACGGAACGGGAATCATGCGCTAAGGGAGAACGAGACAAGGTAAGGCTACCTGAGTCCCCGGTGACGTGAGATGCAGCGACGGTGTCCATTATCCACTCTGGCACCGACGGGAACACGGAACCGTAGCTCGGCGCGGTGTGCAGCATGGCTTTGGCGTTCCACGCGTACGGAGGGGCAGCGTACGAAGGAACGGCATACGTAGCAGTCGACGCGCCAGAGTACATGACCGGGTACGCCTGTGTCGGCGCACCATGCTGGGACCTGAGGATGCCTGCATAATTCGGGGGCATCCACGGCACGCGAGGGGGTGGGAACGGTGCACCCCAAGGGATGAAGTACCCCACCCAAGGGTGCTAGCCGCACCCGCCGGACGCCTCGCCGTGCCCGCCACCGTTTCAGACACGGCCACTGCGACCGCGTGCACGTTGAGCTGTCCATTACCACGGCCGCTGCCACGGTCCTAATTCTCACCATGGTCGCCACCGCGGTCCTAGCGCTCGCCACGGTCGCCACCGCGGTCCGGGCAATCTCCACGGTCGCCACCGCAGTCACCAGTACCGCCCTGGACGTTGACGGTGAGCACCTAGGAGCTGGCGGCACATGCGCGCTTGTCAAGAGCGAGCTCGGTGAGGACCAGACTAGAGTGCGCCTGGACAAGCGGCGATAGCGGCTGGGTGGCCTGCAGGATGGCTGCCTGCATGGCAAACTTGTCGCCGAGGCTGTCGATCATCTGTAGCGTCAGGGTGTTGTCGTCAATGGTGCCGCCGATGTCGGCGAGGGCAAAGGCGAGTTGCTAAAGTTGGCGGCAGTAGTCGTGGATGGATTTGTCGCCGCGAACGCAGGCGCGGAACTCTTGGCTCAGATGAAGCCGCCGCCCGGCTTGATTGTCGAAGAAGTAGTCATGGAGCCGGGACCAGATCAAGTACATTGAGGACTCTGGCGGTCTGACAATGTCGAGGAGCTCCCCCTCGATTGTGGCCAGGAACCAGAGCATGATCATGTTGTCCACGTCGCTGATGTTTGCTTGAACTACGTCAGTATTTCCTTAAAGAGGAAGGGATGATGCAACACAACAACGGTAGGTACTTCCCTCAGTGATGATACCAAGGTTATCGAACCAGTAGGAGAACCATGCAACACAACGTAAACAGCCCCTGCAAACAAATAACAAATGCTCGCAACCCGACGTGTTAAAGGGGTTGTCAATCCCTTTCGGGTAACGCCGCCAGAAATTGGCGAGGAGACATGATAAAGTTGTAATAGATAGGATAAACGGAGCACAAATAAAATAAAGTGCAGCAAGGTATTTTTATATTTTTGGTTTAATAGAACTGAAAATAAAAGAAAATAAAATAGATCATGAAGGCAAATATATTAAAGAAGAGATCTGGGGGCCGTAGGTTTCAAAGAACTACTCAGGCATCATTGGAGAGGCACCAATGGACATGATGAACCCCTCCGTGATGGTGTCTAGATTGGATCTGGTGTTTCTAGAACTTGCGGCGGCTGGAATTGATTTTCATCGGCTCTCCTAGGGTTTCTGGAATATTGGGGTATTTATAGAGCAAAGAGGCGGTGCGGGAGGCTACCGAGGTGGGCACCACCCACATGGGCGCGCCTGGGCCCCCAGGCACGTCCTGGCGGGTTGTGCTCCCCTCGGAGCACCTCCCAGGTACTTTCTTGGCCCATACAGTGTCTTCTGGTCCAGAAAAATCCACAAAAAGTTTCGCTGCGTTTGGACTCCGTTTGATTTCCTGCGATGTAAAAAAAAACCCAGAAAACAGCAACTGGCACTAGGCACTATGTCAATAGGTTAGTACCAAAAAATGATATAAAATGATATAAAATGATTGTAAAACATCCAAGAATGATAATATAACAGCATGGAACAATCAAAAATTATAGATACATTGGAGACGTATCAGCATCCCCAAGCTTAATTCCTTCTCGCCCTCCAGTAGGTAAATGATAAAAACAGATTTTTTGATATGGAATGCTGCCTGACATGTTCATCACCTAATCTTTTCTTTGTAGCATGGACATTTGGACTTTTGTATGGTTCAAAGCAGTATTCTAGTTTTGACATGAAGATTTTAATACTCAAGCATACCAACAAGCAACCATGTCTTTCAAAATATCAACACTAAAGCAAGTTATCCCTAGCTCATTATGCTCAATCATTGATCTATTCATGAAACACACTCGAATATTAGCTACACTCAATGCTCAAATACGATCATAGTGCCCCTTAGTTGATGCTTTATAAGATAAGATGGAGACTCAAATTCAAACATAAAAATTGCATAAAGTAAAAGAAAGGCCCTTCGCAGAGGGAAGTAGGGATTTGTAGAGGTGCCGGAGCTCAAAGCAAAAATTAAGAGATAAATTTTTTTGGGAGGCATACGTTTCCCACCAACGAAAATGACTTAGAACTCCCAATACTTTCCATGCTAGATATATCATAGGCGGTTCCCAAACAGAAAATAAAGTCTATCCCTTTTACCATCATACTTTCACTTTCCATGGCTAACTGTATCCACGGGTGCCCTCCATACCAACACTTTCCCATAAATTTATTATTTGATAACATAAAGTAAATTCATTTTTTATTCCAGGACTGGGCATGCCTAATACCTTTGCTGTACTCTCATGCAATGACAAGTGAATAAACAATCATCGTGAGAATAATACATCTAGCATGGAAAACACCTGCCACCCCTCATCGCCTCGCAAGCGGTACGAGCAGACAAAAGAGAAATTTATTTTGAAAATTAGAGATGGCACATGCAAATTTGCTTACAACGGCACAGAAATAACGCATATAGGTAGGTATAGTGGACTCATATGGCAAAACTGGTTTGAAGTGTTTTGGATGCGCAAGTAGTGATCATACTTAGTGCAAAAATGAAGGCTAGCAAAAAGATTGAGAAGCGCCCAACCAAGAAACAAAAAATCTCATACCCGAGCATTAAGCATAATTAATACCAAATAATGCACCACAAGTAGGATGTAATTCCATTGCATAACTATTGACTTTCGTGCTTGCATAGGGAATCACAAACCTTAACACCAATATTCTAACTAAAGCATAATTACTCGTCAACATGACTCACATATCACATCGTCATATCTCAAAACCATTACTAAGAACCAAGTTTATTTTGTCCAATGATCTTTCATGAAAGTTTTTATTATATCCTCCATGGATATCTATCACTTTGGGACTATTTTCATATGTTGCTTTTAATAAGCTCAAACGAATATAAGTGGAGAACACGAGCATAATATTTCTTTCTCTCAAATAATCTAAGTGAAGCAAGAGAGAATTTCTAAAAAGAATTTACTAACTCCCAAATAAATCTAAGTGAAGCATGAGAGCATTTCTTCCAAAAATAACTAAGCTCACCATGCTAAAAAAGATATAAGTGAAGTACTAGAGCAATTCCGAGGCTCTAAAAATTTAAGTGAAGCATAGGAGCAAGCATAGCATAATTTTTTGGCTCTCGCAAAAAAGGGTGTCCAGCAAGGATTCAAGACATAAAACACAAGGAAAGACAAGCAAAGACTCATATCACACAAGACGCTCCAAGCAAAACTCATAATATGTGATGAATAAAAATATAGTTCCAATTAAAATACCGATGGTTGTTAGAAACAAGAGGTGATGCCACACGAGGGCATCCCCAAGCTTAGTTGAATGCTATTTCTTGAATATTATCTTGGGGTGCCTCGGGCATCCCCAAGCTTAGCCTTTTTCTAATCCTTGTTCCTTCATCCATCGTAAGATCACCCAAAACTTGAAAACTTCAATCACACAAAACTCAACAAAACCTTCATGAGATCCATTGGTATAAGAAAGCAAACCACTACTACAAGTACTGTTGCAAACCCATTCATATTTTATTTTTGCATTATATCTAGTATTCCAACTTTTCTATGGCAAAAACTCTTCAAAGAAAACCATAGAATCATCAAAACAAGCACACAACGCAAAGAAAATAGAATCTGTCAAAAACAGAAGAGTCCATAGCAATCTGACTATTTCGAATACTTTTGTTACTCCAAAAATTATGAAAAATTAGGATGACACAAGCTATTTTTTATTAATCTTCTTCAAAAAGAATCAACTCAAAAGCACTCTTGTGATAAAAACTAAAAATAATTCCATGAGCGCAAAAGTTTCTGTTTTTCAGCAAGATCAAATCAACTCTCACCCAAATCATCCCAAAGGCCTTGCTTGGCACAAACACTAATTTAAACCACAAAAACACATCTAATCAGAGGCATAATTGGGTATTTTATTGAAAACATCAAGAAAACCAAAAGGCAAAAAATATATAAGTTGGGTTGCCTCCCAACGAGCGCTGTCGTTTTACGCCCCTAGCTAGGCATAATGCGTAGGATCCAAGTATTGTCATCTTTAGCCTTGTTTTCCTTGGAGGTATTTGTGACAGTTTTTTTTGCAAATACAACATAAAATACATTATCCATGGAAACCTTAGCAATATCATGTTGTTTTTTATCATAACCCTTTTGATTTTCGGCAGCAATCTAAGAATAGTTTTGATTAACAACATTGAAAACTTGTTGGATCATGTCTAAAACAGGGACTTGCTTTTTAATATTCTCATCAAGGATTTGGTTATCTCCAAGAAATTGTCTCAATGCATAATCACTATTATAAACAATTTCATCAATCACGGGTTTTTCACGATTCATGCCATAAAAATCAAAGATTTCCCTAGCTTCCTGTAGTATGTAGTCAAATTCATTCATCCGAACAAGAGTGGCTAACTTTTAGTATGTAGTCAAATTCATTCATCAGAACAAGAGTGGCTAACTTTTTAGCTTTAGGATTCTTTATAACGGGCAACTCATAGAACAATCTTTGCAAGATAGGATGAGTACGGATAAATTTAGTTTCAAGTTTTAGAACTAGTGCCGAAATAGCTTCTGCGTAAGATTTAGTTCATTTAAGTATAAGAATATCATCAAGCACTACTGGAATGAGCTACTTTGCCATCTGCCAGCTCTTTGTCATCTGCTAGCAGACGGCAAAGAAGCTCTTTGCCATCAGCTACCCGAAAGCACACGGCAAAGAATTGGCTGATGGCAAAGAAAGCCTTTGCCATCAGCCTGTTCTTTGCCGTCTGCTAGCGGACGGCAAAGAGGGAGGGGGCCCCACTGAGGAGCTGGTTAAAAAATACTTAACGGCCCCCCCTCTTTGCCGTCCGCTAGCGGACGGCAAAGAGCACATTAGCGGACGGCAAAGATTAAACATATCTAACGGCGCGCCCCCACCCCGCCCCTCTCTCTCTGTTTCTCTCCCCTGCTCCCACACGCGCGCCGCCGCCCCCACCACTCGCCGCCGCCCGGTCGCACCACCGCCCCGCCGCCCCACC